>NW_004949101.1:17664155-17667247 GCF_000317375.1 Microtus ochrogaster | reverse complement strand
CAATCCCAACTACTAGAGAGTCTAAAGCAGGAGGGGTACAAGTTCCAGGTCAACCCAGTGAGACTCTGTCTTGAAATTAAAGGTTAAATGGGGGCGAGGGACATAGCCCAGTGGTAGAATATTTGCCTAAGCAGATGAGAGGGTGGAGTGCAATCTCCAGCATTAAGAGAGAGGGAGAGAGAGAGATTTGTTGATAATTTTCCTTCTGCTTCCCACCCCCACCTACATACACCACACACACATGTTTGAACCTTGTAGAGTACAGGGTGTGCGTGCGTGTGTGTGTGTGTGTGTGTGTGTGTGTGTGTATACTGAGTACTACCCCTCTTCCTGTGCACTATCTGTGTACTGAGATGTTCCTGTTGTCATGCTCACAGTTTCCTAAAGACATTTGTTTAGATGCTTTCATAGCAAGCCCAGTTCTTGCTTTATGCTAGCGGTAATTTTTCACACTCTACCCTAGAGATTCTTCTCATCAAATAGGGCTGTTCCTCCGTTTTCCATTCTACTGTCCTTCTTTCTTCCTTCCTCTTCTGTGTCTGGTTTCTTCTGATCACTAGCAGCTGTTGCCTATTCATATTTCAGAGTGGGGACCACAAAGACGATTAGACATTCTCAGGGTGTACTCGTTGAACCAGAGCATCTTTGCGGGGTGACTGCCGAGAGCCCTTCAGCCGGGAACACCCTCGCTGTTCTTCCGTCTTTCTTTTTACCTCCCAAGAGGTGTCTGGAAGGTAAACACCTGACCACAGCTTTGTGGCTGTAACCTACAGGCAGAACATGGAGCCTCAGTCCCAGCAGCCACTGCGAATGTGCCCCCTCTGTTTCCAGTGTGACCTCCCAGCTTGTAGCAGCTCTTGCTGTGTTTCAGGCACAAACCCTCAGCTCTGCTTTACCCGTTCTAAAAATATTAAGTCTTAGACTTCTGTTAACGTGAGAAAGAAAAGGGCATTCGGCCCACAGAGTGAAAAGACCTGGGATTAACTATTTCATAAACAAACCTTCAGACAATTTCTTTTTATTTTATTAACACAAGCCCAGCTCCACTTCAACCTCCACCCACAGAATCCTCTGTTAAATTCCAGAGATCTTAAGAGGATTCTTCAGTGAATTCTGGGTAGGATTGCATCATTGCCTGGACCACCCCATTACCAGGTTAAGAATCATTTTTCATATATGCTAAATCACTTCCTGAACTTCCCTCAAATTTCCAGCTATAAATGTTTGCTATTTTTATCTTCTTCTAGACTTGCCTAACTTTGTGCATTTATGCCCTTTATGGAAGAAGTTCTTTTTTATTTTTAACCAACACACAATAATTGTTCATGAACTATTTCTAGGGTATGATGTGACATTTTGATACATATGCGCAGTATGTAATGATTGAATCGGATAAAAAAGTAAATTCATTACCACAAGTAGCTACCATTTCTTTGTATTGGGAACCTATGAAGTCCCTCTTCTGGAAACACCGCAGCAGGCAGTGGCCTCTCCTTACTCACAGTCCTGTACACACAGTGCTATTTATTTACGAAACACTAGAACTGTCCTGCCATTTGCTGAGACTTCAAAAAATGGCCACAAATATCCAGTTCAGTTTCTGATGCCCACACCCCTTTACTTATCTGTCCAACAAAGCTCTCAGGGCCACCATTTTGTGTCTGGGTAAGGCCGCACCCTTGTCTGACTGTCCGAGGTGTAAGGCTAAGCATGGGTTTGTATGTTCCTGAACGGAATCTCACGCTCAAATGCTTCTTCTTTTCTTCATTCTTGTCTTCCTTAAGAGCTTGGAGTTTTCTCTAAGGACAAGAAATAATGGGAGTTTGATTGTAAGAATATTTTCCCAGCCAATTCAATTTGGGATGCAATAATAACAATATAAAAAAAGCACTTATGACTTTAGGACTCAGAGGAAGAACATCATTCTCCCAGCAGAATTAAGTTACTTTTATTCTGTTTCCTAGGAAACCTTTGATAAAAAAGAAATTTCCTCTCCCAATTCTGGGATGTTTATGCATCTCTTAGAAATGGTCAATTTCTGCTGTGTTGTCATATCTATTATGTCTTTGTTTTTCTTTCTCATAACACTGAGTTTCTTTAGGCTAGGGATTGTATATTGCTCGTTTTTATCTTCCCCTACCCATTATCATCTTGACAAAAGCTGGTCTTGACAAACCTTTTATAAAAGGATGCGTGGAAGAATGGCACGTTACCAAACAAGGAAACTGCAGGGCTGTGTCTAACCTCCCACTACTCTGCAGTGCCTTACCCAGCACTGGCATCCGTGTGTCTATGTGTGTGTGTGTGTGTACATGTGTGTGTCTGTGTCTGTGTGTATGCATGTGTGTGTGCGTGTATGTAGTGTCTGTGTGTATGTATGCATGTGTGTGCGTGTGTGTACATGTGTGTCTGTGTGTATCCGTGTGTATGTGGTGTCTGTGTGTATACATGTGTGTGCGCGTATGTGTGTGTGCTTGTGTGTGTGGTGTGTGTGCTTGTGTATGTGCGTGCATATGTGTGGGGGTGAAATGGGGTGGTGAGATGAACTGTGGAATCTTAATCAAAACAGTATCTAGACCAGTGAAGACGGAGCATAGCCACCTCTGGGTACTTCTGATGGGCTTGTCCTTAGCCACAGCAGCACAATCTGTACATCAAAGAAATAAAGGCACTTTGAAAAAAATTGTTGGACTAGAAAGCTAATTCACTTTTTTGTTCTAGCATGATTAAGAATAAAGAACTCTTACCAAAAGCAATCTACAGGTTCAATGCAATGCGCATCAAAATCCCAGCAAAATTCTTCCCTCGAAAGAACAGTACTCAACTTCATATGGAAAAGCAAAAAAAAACAAACAAACAAAAAAAAACAGGATAGCCAAAACAATCCTATGCAATAAAAAAATTTCTGGAGGCATCACAATCCCTGACTTCAAACTCTACTACAGAGCTACAGTACTGAAAACAGCCTGGTATTGGCATAAGAACAGACAGGAGGACCAATGGAACCGAATAGAAGACCTGGATATCAATCCACACAAAGAAGCAAAAAATATCAAATGGAAAAAGAAAGCATATTTAACAAATGGTGCTGG
>NW_004949101.1:17661442-17663610 GCF_000317375.1 Microtus ochrogaster | reverse complement strand
ATCTCTGAGATTCCATCTTACAACTGTAAGAATGGCCAAGATCAAAACCACTGATGACAACTTATGCTGGAGAGGTTGTGGGGAAAAGAGAACACTTCTGCATTGCTGGTGGGAATGCAAGCTGGCACAGCCCCTTTGGATGTCAGTGTGGCGATTTCTCAGAAAATTAGGAAATAACCTTCCTCAAGACCCAGTAATGCCACTTTTGGGTATATATCCAAAGGATGCTCAGTCATGCCACAAGGACATGTGCTCAGCTATGTTCATAGCAGCTTTGTTTGTCATGGCCAGAACCTGGAAACAACCTAAATGCCCCTGGATCAAAGAATGGATAAGGAAAATGTGGTACGTGTACACAATGGAGTACTACACAGAAGGAAAAAAATGACATCTTGAATTTTGCAAGAAAATGGGTGGAGCTAGAAAACATTATTTTGAGTGAGGTAACCCAGACATAGAAAGACAATTATCACATGTACTCACTCATGGGTGATTTTTAAACATAAAGCAAAGAAAACCATCCTTCAATCCACAATCCCAGAAAATTTAGACAACAATGCGGACACTAAGAGAGACTTAAATAGATAAAATCTACATGGGAAATAAAAAGTATAAAAAGACAAAATCTCCTGAGTAAATTGGGAGCATGGGGACCTTGTGAGAGGGTTAAAGGGGAAGGGGAGAGGCAAGGAGGGGAGCAGAGAAAAATGTAGAGCTCAATAAAAATCAATAAAAAGAAAAAAGAATAAAGAACAATTAATTCATAAGCACTAGTGAAAAGAATGTGTTCTAAGCTCAAGCTCCCTGAGTTCCAGCTTTCACTGCTTCCATTAGTAGCTCTGCAACTTTGAGAGCTGACAATTAAAAACTACTCAGATTCCAGGATTCCAGGAGAAGCAGATCCCAGCAACCTCTGCCACACAGCAAATGGTAGCATAACTCCTCAAAGGGTTGAAGAACATAATTTTAAACCACTAATCCAATATTTATGAACCCTGCTCCTGTGGAGTACCAGGAAAATAATTTTCAACCTGTATCAGTTGCACCTTTGACCCTTCCATAAGGTCTTCAAGAAGACTTGGCTGACAACATGGATGCTCAGGTTATCAGAATTGTTCTTCTCTATAATTGTATCTGGAGAGTTCACGTGACTGAGTTAAGAGTCATGTGATCTGTTTACAGAGATATTTATCTGCTCTGATCCATGACTGGTGGCATTTGATGAATGCCTCATTCCACCCGGCCTTCAGGTCATAATGTTAGCTCCTAGGCCTGGAGGCTGCGGGTCCTCCCGTGGGCCTCCAGTTGAGAGGTTCTTAGGCAGCATGGTGTCTGCACCAAACCCAGGGCTTTCCTTGTCAACAGATGCTTATATAGCATCTCTGCTTTCTCTTCTGAACTCCTACCTGCTATGGACATGAGACTTGTACCAGTCCTAGTGGATGCGTTGTCTACTGACAGGATGGGGAGGCCCAGTTGCGCAGGTGCATATCTGGAATCTCAACCCCTGGGGGGGGGGCAGCAAGGAGGAGCTTGAGCTGAGGTCAGCCTAGATGCACAGCAAGACTTATCTCAAGAGGACGAAGAGGACCCACAGACCACAGAATCAGCAACAGCTCACAGTCTCCACGTGATGTTCAGAACCTCAGAAATGGCCTGAGAAAGAAGAAATTAAAGCTACAACTAGCCTTCTGATACCCGTTCCATCAATACCAGCAATACTGGTTTAGATATCTTCTAATTGTGGGCTTCTGCACAGAATCCTGCTTGCCTGGGCCTAATTGGACAAGTACAAGTCAAAGTTCAATGATTCTACACATAAGAGAAGCTGGGGCCTGAGCTTCGGTGTTCTAACATTGAGTAGTGAGTCTAAAAATAGAAATTCATAACATCCGGCAAGAGCATTCAGAAGGGCTGGGCAGGGTCTGGGAGATGTCTCATTGGGTAAAACTGCTTGCTCTTTGAGTGTGGGAAGCTGAGTGTGAATCCCCAGCAGCCACATAAAAATAGGAGGACGTGGCCATGCATGCTTGTAACAAAGACAGGCAGATCCTGGGAGCTCACTGACCAACCAGCCTAGCCTAAATGGTGAGCATCAAGTTCAATGAGAAAGAGCCTGTCTCAAGGCAAAGACCAAAGTGATAGAGCAGGATACCAGATGTTTGTCT
>NW_004949101.1:17602284-17661049 GCF_000317375.1 Microtus ochrogaster | reverse complement strand
ACACACCACATTCACATACTATACACTATCCACCACACACAAATACAATTTTTTTTTAATTTTACCAAAAAAGATTAGGCAGCTCAACAACATGATACTCCATGGAGCCCAATCTCTTTTTTTTGTTTAATTATAAAACTTTTCTCTAGTGCCAGGTTTCTTGCTAGCCCCATCATGGCTTTCCCTCAATCAAAATATCTCTTCCCTTGCTCTCGGTCTCTGTCCTCCCCCATCTCGACCATTCCATTCCCTCACGCTCTCCTCTTCCCCTTCTCTCCTCCTCTTCCCCTTCTGTCCACCCTTCCCCCCCGCCATGTTTCCAATTTTCTCAGGAGATTTTGTCTACAGAAATTCCCAGGAATCCACAAGGATGACCCCAGCTAAAACCCTAAGCAATAGTGGAGAGGATGCCTGAAAATGGCCTTGCCCTGTAGTCAGATTGATGACTATCTTAAATGTCACCATAGAACCTTCATCTAGCAACTGATGGAAACAGAGGCAGAGACCCGCAGTGGAGCACTGGGCTGAGATCCCAAAATCCAGTTGAAGAGTGGGAGGAGTGAGAATATGAGCAAAGAGGTCAAGACCATGATGGGGACACCCACTGAAACAGCTTACCTGAGCTAATGGGAGCTCACCAGCTCCGGCCTGGCAGCAAGGGAACTAGCATAGGACCAAACTAAGCCCTCTGAATGTGGATGACAGTTGCATGGCTGGGGCAGAGTGTGGAGCCACTGGCAGTGAGTCCAGGATTTATCCCTACTGCTTATACTGGCTTTTTGGAGCTTATTCTCTTTCATAAGATACTTTGCTCAGCCTAGATATAGTGGGGAGGGCCTTGGTACTGCCTCAAAGCAATGTGCTAGACTCTGTTGATTCCCCATGGAAAGCCTTACCCTCTCTGAGGAGTGGATGGGGGATCTGGTGTAAAGAAAGGTAGAGGGAATGGGAGGCGGGGAGGGAGTGGGAACTGGGATTAGTATGTAAAATGAGAAAAGATAGTTATTTTAAAATAAATAAACTTTCAAAGAGTAAAGTTAGAGGATTTAATAGAGAATATTGTTTGCCCACCAACTAAGGTCCTACCATTAACAACTTCCTATACCTGTTTCGTCATCTGCCCATCCAGCCATCCAGCCACCTTATTTTGGGGTGGATTTCAAAATAAATTGCAGACAATATTCTTGGTTCACCTTAAATGAAACATGGATTCTTTTGTACACGTAGCGATTTTATTGGGGGGGGCAGAGGTTCATGCATATACCATAGTACATGTGTGGAGGTAAGAAGGCAACTTGCAGGAATTGGTTTCTCTCCTTCCACCACGTGGATTCGTGGATCAAAATCAAGTATCAGGCCTAACAGCCTGCACCTTCACCTACTGAGTCATCCTCCAGCTCACATATACATATCCTAAGTATATTTGCTAAATAAATTATTACAGCAATTTCCTTCAGCCTTTCCCCCCCCATCAACCTCTACCCCCACGCCAACCCCAAAGAAGGCACCCGCTCCTCCATTTCTCCCACTCTAGTTACTAAACAAAAACCCTCTTAATTTTGCTTTGCTCTGAAACTCCGTAGCTACTTCTATTTTCCTGTCTCTGGGAAGTGGGCCCAGAGAAGTGAAATCAGGCAAATAACTTGTCTGTTTCTCTTCTTGGTGTCCTTTTCCCTTCCCACCACAGAGATGAACTTCTCATCTATGGTTGGTGGAAAGAACATTTGTGAATGGTATGTCCATTCACATATCTCTGACTGTAGCTTTATAGTTACATTCGTCATCAAGGCTACTAGGCTACTAGGCATCTCTCTCGCTGTTGATGGAAGTGTAGGGTCTACTAAACCCTCTCTTGACAGAGCCTACTTTTAATGACAACATCAACTTAGGAGAGACCACACCAAACAAAAGCATGAAACCAAAACACCTAACAAAGCGGTCCATTCCGGATGGATGTGATTGCTTCCTCTTCCCTCTTCCCAAGTTACTGAGTCTTTCGCTTCCATGGGTTCAGCTAAAATTACCTCAAAAACACTGTTTCTGTCATGGAATGTATGAGCCAACATGAACTAAGGAGAAGATTTAGAATCAAATGACATTGGATAGTAACAGAAGAGATGACACAGGCATTTTACGTTCCAATGATTGACCCTTTCATGGCCATAAGAAGTTGATTTAGGCAAGAATGAATAAGTGGAAAATGGATGAACTAATGAAAGTATGAGATTTTGTAGCTGCTACGGCAGCTTGGGGTTCACAATGACGTTTCATAGATGGAGAGATGGGCAATCCGGCAATGTCTAGACACTGGGGATGGGGCAAAGCCACCTTTCTTCTAACTTCTTCATGAGCACCAACCCACACACAGGTCTTCTGAACATGATACAAGGATTTCTTGGCTTCCTGCAAATGAGCATCTCCCTCCCCAAGGTCTGAAGTCTGGCTGTCTCAATCACCCAACAAAACCATGGCTTTCAGGGCAAGGCGATGAAGAAATGAGTTAAGGCTTCATAGACTTTTATTAGTTATCCGATGACTTCATTCAGAGCTGGAGAGATCAGTGTCATCTGTGTTTTATAGCTGGATTAGCAAAGACTCATTGAGAGGATGGCCTGCTAACAGAGCAGTTCAGATGTGTCCTCTGACTCACTGTCTTGTGAGGATGAGTCCCCAAGACCATGTAGGTGACGCCTGGCTGGAGTACACAGCAGCTGGATGCTCAGACTTTGGAGTCTTCTCATGGGCATCAACATGTCTATGGCTGCTAGAGCCTCAGAATTTGGAAATGGGGTTCCTAACACCATGGGGGCCTGGGGTGCCTCTTCAGGGAATAATGCCTTGAATTTTTCTGGGGGTGATCTCATATTTAGCCTTACTTCCCATCCCTTGTGAGTTGGGTCAATGTGTCATTTTCCCTAAATGAATGACTCTGGAGTCCCATAAGGGAACCAGGTTCCGGCTGCAGCTCTAAAAATGTGTTGAAGGGCTAGGGAGATGGCTTGGCAATTTGTTTACTTTGTTTTGGTTTTGTATTGTATTGGGGAGAACATTTTGGCTTTTTTTTTTTTACATAGCTCCTTAAATGGAAGGCTTAATTGAGAGCAGCTATATTCCCATAAGAGAAGTCTACACACACCCACACTCACACACACACACACACACACACACTGCATTTCATATAACCACTAGAAAACTTCACTCATGAGGAAAAAAATTAAAGACAACAACCAAACACCTTTTTTACAGAATTTTATTAAAAGTCTTAGGAATTTCAATCTTTCTCTGAGGACTAGAACTTCCCAAATTGTGTGTGTGTGTGTGTGTGTGTGTGTGTGTGTGTGTGTGTGTGTGTGTGTTTGTTCATGTGTGTGTATCACCCTATGGATTACTCAAATGAAGATTCTGATTTAGTAATTGTATTAGGCAGCTTTATGTTACTACAACAAGTACTTAAGATGATGAGCTTTTTAGAAAGAAAGGCATTCTGGCTCATGCTTGGAATTTTCCATCTATGATCAGCTGCTTCCGTTGCTATAGACTTGCTGTAAGGTACAACATCATGGCAGAAGCACGCATATGGCTGGAGAAAACCACTCACCTCGTTACTAGGACTGGTGAGGACAAGAAAAGAATAGAAGAGGGGCTGGGTTCCATTACTCCCTGATCTAAAACCCTCCACTAGGCCCCACCTCTCCATCATCTCCCAGTAGTGGGGAAAGGCTGGATACTAGGTCTTTAATACATGGGCCTTGAGAGGACAAGACCCAAGGTACAGGAAGGGCTCTAAGACATATCCTGCATTTCTACTCAGCAATCTAGAGATACAGAGACTGTTAGCTCAAGGACCACACACTACCAGAGTCATAACGAAGCCTGTGACACCCTGAGACAGGGCTGGATAGATATCATAGGCCCTGAAAATACTATAGGGTCCAGCCAATAATAATCAAAACAACAGTAAGCTCAGAAGTAAGTAAACTCAAGGAAATCCTTATTTTCTCTAAGGCGATTGCTTTGAGTTAGCACATGAAGCCCTCATCACTAATCCAAAGGGAGGGCCCGCAAGGCTCCCTGGAGATGTCCCTGCCTCTCTCATCTTCCATCAAGAAGTCTCTGTTCCTCTCTTCTCTCCTCAACACGATGGAGGATTTTGGCACAATCTACTATCTGTAGAATGTAAAGTTTGATGTTGGGAGGACTACAGAATGCAAAGTCCTCGTATCGACCTCTGTCGATGAGATTCAAGTGGAGCAAAACAACCCACTGCAACATGAGGTTTGTGGACAGAGAGACGGATGGGTGAAGGGAGCTTCAAAGAGCTGAGATCCCTGAAGTTCCTGCAGCCGGGTCAGGCTTCCAGGGCTGGGAGCTCAGCTCTGTTTGTGTTTTGCACAAACACAGGACAGACACGAGGCAGAAGGAGCAGTCCAACCCAAGGTGTGCTGATAAAAGAGCAGAACAAAGATGCACACAGTTTCTTTGCTGCTCTCTCTTCCTCTGACTTTAAAGATAGAACAAATCCACGAAGAAAAGCCAAGCTCAGATGTGGGAAGAAGGAAGCGACAGCAGCAGTATTGAGATTCTGCAGGCTCCACACCTGGCCTGGGATGTCCCTGGGCTCAATCCCCAGCACAGCAAACCCCAAAACCTAACAGCCCATAAAGGATGCCTGTAGCTATCGGTTCTATTCTGGGCATGCCTCTCCGTGCTTGATGTTACAGAAACTTAACTTTCAGAGCAACTGTGGGTGACAGATGTTTTCATCCTCCATCTTACGCATGAGGAAACTGAGGCACCAAAGGTTAAGTTATTTATCAACAGGGTGGTGGAGCTGAAATTTGAGTCAGGTAGGCTGACTGTAGAACAAAGATCTCAAGCAAAGGGCATGACGCATGCCTCTCTAAACACACGACCTCTGCCGAGTACTAGGTAACTCAGGTTCCGATACCGCACTGTTGACTGTGGTATCCTGCCTCAAAACTCAGTTGGTAGTATATAGTATTTCATCCTTTCTGTTTTGAAGATTGGGTCTTACACTGTGGCCCCAGGCTGGCTTTGAACTCAACAATCCTCTTGTTTCACAGCCTCCTGGGTGCTGGGATTGCAGACGTAAGCCACCATGCCTGGCTCTACTACACACTTAAGATTAAGTATTGCTTTTGGAAACAGTTCTTTCAGCATCTTCTTGCCATGGTGCTGTTGGGATGATGTGGTAGCTGCTCTGACCCTGTGTGAGGCGGACTATTCACACAGAGAAAGAAAACTACTTAGCAAACATTAGAATCGCGCTGCAGAAGGTATGGAAGGCCGAGAGCAAGGCTTAGAAGTGGGCTCTACTGATGATGACGTGCCATGGAGCACCCAGGACAGGAGTGCTATATGAGACATGGCACTGTGGAAGTAAGCGTGCACGGAACAAGAAAGAAAGCTAAGCACACCGTGGTGTTACTATTCTTTTAAATAATCTTATAGACACACAGTAAAATATTACTAAGAGTTCAAAAGTCATTTCTACCTACTTCTGGCCTTCATTTTTTCCCCCTTTGCTTAACACCTAACTTTCTGTTTTTAATTTTGCAGTGTATCTAAGACACTCTTTCATATCAGCATTTATCCACCAGCCTCTCTTTACTGAATGGCTGCATCACAGTTTCGCACATGAAAACATCTGATGCAAGACAAAGGTATGCTGTGGGACAATAGTCTTTTATCCTATCATTTGTATTATTTTTAATAAAGTGCTGATTGGCCGATAGCCAGGCAGGAAGTATAGGTGGGGCGACCAGGCAGGAAGTAGAGGCAGGGCAACAAGAATTCTGGGAAGAGGGAAGCATATTCTGGAGTCGTGATCCCGCTGCAAAGGAAGCAAGATGTGACTGCCTTATCCAAAGAAGGTACCAAACCATGTGGCTAACTCAGGTAAGAATTATGGGCTAATGTAATTTGTAAGAATTAGTTAATAAGAAGCCTGAGCTAATGGGCCAATCAGTTTATAACTAATGCAGACCTCTGTGTGATTCTTTGAGACTTAATGGCTGCAGGAGCGGGCAGGACAGAAAACCTTGGTCAACAAAAGTATTCTCTCTTTCCATCACGATTAATGTTGTATTAGATACCCTGTATATGTAAGTGTCTGAACAAAAGTATATATCTGTCAGACAAATTCCTAGGTGGGAAATTGCTATTTGAAGAATGGGTGCACTTCAGTAATTTTACTTCCTGCAAGTCATTGCACTAATGAAACCTCTGGAGAGAAAGCTCAGCAGTTAAGAGAGCTTGCTGCTCTTCCAGAGGACCTGAGTTCAGTTCCCAGAATCTATTTTTTGGGCAGCTCATAACTGCCTGTAACTCCAGCTCCAAGGGATCTGAGGCCTTCTACCCTCCAAAGGCACATGCATTCACGTGGCATAAGTGCGCGCACACACACAGGGAGATACATTACACATAAATAAAAATATATTCTTGTCTTAAAAATACACAAAACACATAGGAAAATATTTCATTTCTTCATAAGGACTGAAAACCGGAGACAACCTAAATTCCCACAACTAGGGAGTGGCTAGCTAAATCATACAAATGAAGACAAACAGAAGCTGACATTGACCATGCCTGTCTCCAGTCTAAATACCATAACTAGGGAGTGGCTAGCTAAATCACACAAATGGTCACAAACAGATGCTGACACTGACCATGCCTGTCTCCGGTCTGTGCTTTCACAATGAGGAGCACAGTGTGTGATTAACTAAAAAGGTCATCTTACAAATAGCTTCTTTGTGCAATTAGGTTTCTATAAACCCATTTATATGTTGTGGTGATACATATGCATGTTTCGTCTCTCTCTCTCTCTCTCTCTCTCTCTCTCTCTCTCTCTCTCTCTCCATACTGCTTGAGTTTTCTACATGAGTGTGTGTTTCTTCAGAGCAGCAAGAGTGATTAAACTGCTCTCTTAAAGTGTCTGGCTACTCCACAGGCATGGGTTCTTAGCAAGGCATGCACCTGCGGTAGGCTGGATCTGATCCAGGTGTTTGCACTGGGGTACTCTGAACTGATTCTAGCCTTTGGCTGCTGTTTCTCACCTCTAGCCTGAGTGCTTAGAATCAGAAAATGCTGGGACTGTAAAATATAGCTTGGACCCTTATATGACAGGTGAGGGCACCAAGGTCCAGAAAAGGTATTTAATTTACTGAGGATTGCACAGCTGTTTATCTCCAAAAGGCAGGCACTCAACCAAACTATTGCCGGTCCCCAAATCTGAGTGCTGATCCCTTCTGAGCGGGTTAGTCATCTTAAATGGACCATGCCCTGGGAGACCTTGTCTGGGCAAACCTGGGATGAAACAAACATAAAAGGGACCTGAGATAGACTGTCATTAGTGGGGAGGAGCCTGACCCTGCCAGGCTGAAAAGCAGCTTCATTAGAGCCCGGACCCTGCCCAGGCAGCAGGCTCCAGGGCATTAGCAGAGGTACTTCCCTGAGCTAGCGCCAGGAGTTAGTTAATTATAAGGCAACGTGGGCCTGGAAGTGGCCCATTAAACGTGTTTGCGTTGCACCAAGCAGAGCTCAAGCCCTCTTGTCACTTTCTATAAATAAATAAATAAATAAATAAATAAATAAATAAATAAAGTGCGTTTGCCGTTTTATACACTTTCTTGAACGTTCCGGTGGTCCCTGGCACAGTCGTGTCACCTAGCACAGGCGCACCACCGTCACTCACCCCTCCTTGAGCATCTCTCACAGATTCCGCCCCTCCTGCCTTGGCTCAGCCCACATCCTGGCTCTCCGAGTTCAAGTCACCCATCAAAGCATTTCCCCTACAAAGAGAAACTTCCCGACCAGCTTCTATAAAAATAAAATTCCTCTATTTAATTGCACATAAAAATCTAGAGGGCTCGAATGGCAGGGTTCTGGGGTTCAGAACCTTTGAGCTAGAACGGCTCTAAAACGAATACTGTCCATTCTGTTTTCTAGCTAGAGATCCCCTAAGGTTCGGGAGGGGAGGAAGCTTGCCAGAAGCCACAGCCATGCAAGACTCAGGCTAGGGCCATCTCAGAGAATCAGCAGATCAGCCTTGGCTTTTAATCAAGTAATAAACTTTTCCCTTCATATTTACATGCTCCCAAGAATCCAGGTCACTGCCCCCTCCTCCCAGCAGGTGAGCTGTGTTAGGGAAGCCTTGCAAGAAGTCCAAAACCATGCAGAACTCTTCCCAGGTTGGTATTCCAGAAGTTCGAGACTCTGTCTTCTCCCTCAAAGCTCAGACCTCTCCTAGAGAATGAATATTAGATAGACTCACTAGAGGAACGCCCCAACTCCCAGATTCCCGGTGGTGGGGAGCGCACATAGTCTGTGATGGGGGAGGAACAATTAAATCCAGCTTCCAAAGCATTTGTCTCTGCCTGCTGGTCATCTTAATAACCCCCTACTAACAAGGGCAGAGTGTACTCCCTTGGCTAAGACTCAAGGACGGAGAGGACCTGAGCTTCAGGCCAGGCTGGCTGTGTGGGTTCAAGGCTGTCCCTCCAGAGCTCAGGGCTTCTCAGCAGAAGCAAGGCCCCGTACCAGGTGCGTGCGCAGGTGCCGCGGAGGGTACAGAGCACTGGGTGCTGTCCCTGTAAAATCTCAGGTCCATGCCTCTGGACCTAGAGGATAGCTGTGGTCCCAGGTCTCTTCTCATCTTGGCTGGAAGAGAAGAGAAAGCCTAGACCGGGCACCATGACTCCTGGACTCTGGTCCGGACCCTGCAGCTTTACTATCACGTGCCTTCAAGTGACTCTGAGCTCCTGGGTTCTTCTGAGGGCCGTGAGTGGTAAGAATGGCTGACTATGGTAACCATTACCTCCCTCCTGTTCTCCTGGTTCACTCCTCGTTCATCTTGTGACCTTCCTGGGCCTGTTCCTCCTGTAGTGCCGCCCTCACCTCCATCTTTGAAAGGCATCTTGGTTGGAGCCACTCCCACGCCGGACACCTTCTAGGTGCAAACTAAAGCAATTACGGGGTGATTATGTGTCTCAGGGATGTCGTTGCTGGGGTGAGGAGGCCACGCCTCTTCTGAGCTCTGACTTCGCTGCCTAGGAGTGTCCTGTAATGTTCTTCATTAACGTGGATCTGACTGGAGATTCTGGCACACCATCCTGCCCCTCGACACACTGCTGCCCAGAGACGAGGCGTTCATCTGGCTGTTGCATGGCAGGTGAGTGAGCAGTGGCTGGGGACCCCAGGCGATGGGTGTCCCCGAGAGGAGCTTTCACACATGTGGGGCGGGAGGGGTGCTGATTGGGATCAAGCTTTGATCATTTCTTGTTAAGATTTTGGATTTAGTTAGTCCACAAGGTACTCTCTCATAGTCACCACGAGATGGAAGAGCTAGCCCCAAACCACCCTGTGAATCACTGCCAAGGCTCAGCTAGCATCAGACCTGCTCCATATGCTTTGATGGAGGAGGCAGGAACCGAAACTAGAGGGAAGGACTCACATCTACACACACACACACACACACACACACACACACACACTATGCAGATTCAAAGACATTCCTGGACATAATTGGGGACTATGTACCAGATGAGACATAGAAAGAAGCCTCATGAGGAACCTCACGAGCCACATCCTCTCCTAATTTGAACCCACGTACTTGAGAGCAAGAGCAATTCTCTCTGAGGTGAAAAGAATTGTATGACCCCCTACAAGGAGCTTTCCTCTTGGTGCCTCATCTGAACCATGGGAGTTATAATGCAAACAACCTCACAGGCCTGCTGTGAGGGACCCAGGGAACTTTGTGCTGTCACACAATAGCTGGCATGAGCCTAAAAGACAGTAGACTCAGGAAATGGGTCCCCACAGTTCCCCCGCAGCACAGCTCCAACACAGGGAATAGAATCAGCAAACCCTGTTAGGTGTTGCAATCCAGTGGGAACCAGCCAGAAGAACCAGGAGCCTGCAGTCAGAGGTTTCTAAGGGATGCTCTCAGTTTTACACCTGCTATTTCCCACACTTCAGCATCATGGGAAAATGTGTCAATCAACTCTTATTTAGTTTTATTCTTTCAAATGCGGGTGACTTTTCCTTGTCGTTTTATTTTGGTTTGGTTTGGTTTCTGTTTTTGGAGACAGGGTTTCTCTGTAGCTTTGGAGCCTGTCCTGGAACTAGCTCTTTGTAGACCAGGCTGGCCTCAAACTCACAGAGATCTGTCTACCTTTGCCTCCTGAGTGCTGAGACTAAAGGCATGTGCCACCACTGCCCGGCTCCCTGTCATATTTTAACTTCATATTTCTTCATGGTAGTGGACAGCATTAGTGGACAGTCATGCCTGCCTGGCTCCTAGCGGGTGCTGTTTCCTAAGTTGAGGCTGCTTCCCCATCCAGTGCTGATGTAGAGAGAGCTGGCTTTGTTTCTCTCTGGGTTAGATTTTTTTTTTCACGACCTGCATATTCTTTCTGAAAGCATTGATTTAGCAAGGCCAAACTTTATTACCGAGGAAGGACAAAGCCAATGGTGGAACACCAGTGTCAGATCTGTGACTATTTTGTTGCGAGACCCACTAGTCTCCATCGGTAAAATATTGGGGTCAGGAGCTGGGAAGATGGCTTAGCGAGTAAAGGTCTGCTGTTCAAGCGTAAGAGTCTGAGTTCAAATCCCCAGAAGGCGTGTGAAGTCAGGGAGAGTGGCACACATTTGTAATCCCAACAGTCTACAATGAGGTGGAGATGAGGGCAGGAGAATCCCCAGAAGCTCACGGGGCAGCCAGCCTGGTGTGTACAGCAGCAGACAACAAGTGAACCCCGTCCCCAACAGTGCAGAAGGTGAGGACTGACATCTGAAGATGTGCTTTGTCCTCCAATGTATGTTCTGGGATTCATACAACAAATGCAAACATACAGGCACACATCATACACATACCCACAAATAAAATGAAATGCCGGAGTCAGAGCCAAGATGCCCAGCATACAAAGTGAATGTTGCATTGGATTCAATTTCCCATGCTTTCTGGGTTCTCCTAGCTTCTTTGGAGTGTTCCCTCCTTGGATCCTAGGTAAATGGGGCACCAGAGCCTGATAGAGACTATGTCCATTACAAAAAAAGACCCTCCCTCCTGTCCTGTTCAGACAGATATCACTAGTCGGTCCCAGAGCCTGGATATGGTCCCAGAATTCTCTTCGGTATGGGTCTTCGGTATTAGTAACAGTTGATCAGTATTAGCAAATGCAACAAGACCCTCTAGGCATCAATGAACGACAACAATTTCAGTTCAGAACTCTTGGTGACATGCTCCCTGCAGGACTGGCTCTTAGAACCCATTGGTTGAAGCTGATGGGTCACTATCACCTTGAGTGAGAGATGTTGGCTTCCAAAGGACCAGGGAGGAAAGGGAGATGAAGCAGCAGCTCCAGGAAGGCTTTCGGCAACTCCCCATTAATCATTTAGTGATGGAGCTCAGGTGCTCATGATGCATGCTCAGGGCAGAGTCATAATGGGCCCATTAAAAAACAATTATACCAAGGCCTGAGTCTGGACGATATGACCAGCTTCGGTAGGGTTTTTATGCTCAGTCTCGCTAGGTGCCATGTCAGGCTGGGACAGAGAATTGTCACATAGCTCTGTGGTGTCACCGTGATGTGGAAGAAAAGTGTGAGAATCTAGGGTAGGTGTGGAGATCATGGCAGGCAGCAAGGGAGTGAGTGGGACACAACCTTCTATATGCGGGGCTTCTTGTTAGGCTGATCTTTAGGGGCAGCTGGTAAACACGTAAGCTAGAAGGGGAGGGAGTGAGGCTGGCAGGACCAGGGGTGGGCGAGGGCCAAACTGAGAGTAACCTGGAGCGCAATAGACTGTGTCTAGAACTCTTGTCCCAAGAGCTGGAGGAGTGGCATGTTGACACTCACTCAATGAGAGAAGTCCCTTGCTCACCGTGAGCCTCGGTGTCTCCATAGCAACAGAACAGATCGAATAGGATGAGCTAAAAATTGTTCCAAGGCTGGCAGGGCAGTAGCTTCAGCCAGAGCTGAAGAAGAGAGAGTAAAATGAAGACCAGAGTGCGCACGGGGGAGTGGGGGCAGGGAGAGAGGAGGAGGTTTTGGAAAGGAGATGACAATTTTAAAACCCCCTCCATGAGTCCCTAACTGTGGCTCTGGAACTAAGTGCCCCATTCACAGGGACGTCATCCCCTCTGGTTGGAGCCTGCGGTTCTACAGTGTTTGTTAATGGCTTCCCCTTCCACTCTCGAAATCTCCCTTGTCTAACTGGTACAGTTGGTCATTGTCTACCTTACTCAGTGCTTCTCAAAACCATAGGAGGAAAGCATTATAACCTCCACTTCCCGGGGAAGGGCATCTGAACCTCAGAGGGGCCCAATGATTTTCACAGGGCCACTGAGACAGCGAGCACATGAGTCAGAAGGGCATTGATTGACAGAACACTGGAGTGGCAGCCAGGAGCTGGTGTATACACACTGATGGTAGTAAGGTGATTAACAGCGTATTTGCTGAGTTCCTAGTGTGTGTCAGGTCATGTTCTGACTACTGTGGATCATTTCATTTAATCCCCTAATACGCCACAGCAGGAACCATCAGCCAACCGTTCCCACCAGGAGACTGAGCTCACTCACTTGCTCCAGTTCCCACGGTCCACAAGGAGCACAACCTACATTGGAACTCAGCTGTGTACCTCTGACCTTATGTTCCTAGTGCCTGGTGAAAATGCAAAGGGAGACCAAGGGGAGACAGTGAGTGAGAAAGAGGAAGGAAGTAGGAAAGCCTTAGGGAGGACGGGTGTCTACGGGGTTCACAGTACATACCCTGGGCCCTTCTTTCTCTCTGCCTGATGGGCACAGCCTTTGACAAGAGCCTCTGTGGGTTCTGAGCCTGGGACTGAAGGCTCACCCTGCATTTCCCTAAGGGAGAAGGCCTAGGAACTGGTAATATGCCTTCCATGCTGTCCTCAGGCGTTAAGTTCTGTCAACCAGAGAAGTTCCAGATCAGGTATTGCCTGCCCTAGCCCCTCCCTGGCACCTGGCAAGGAGCTGTGTAACCATTTTCACATCTGCACGCTGATCAGAAGACCAAAAGGAGCACTTGGGGACCAGAGGTACTTGTTTCAGCAGCTGGCCGCAGACTTCCCAAACCATGAGGTCTTCTGGGTCATTTCACGGATAGAATCACTGAGGCTCCGAAGAGAGGGAACAGCTTGCCCAGGTCTCACCAGGACTCAGAAGCAGGTCTGCCAGTCTTATCAGGGGCTACATAGATACCCTGCCACTTGTTTCTTGGTTTTGCAAAAGTAAGAAGTTAGGCGGAAAGACAGGATCAGCACAGGACTGCTTGGGGGGGGGGAGGGGTATGGGATAAGCATGATGTGGGGGGGGTCTAGTCCACCAAGGGTAGCCCCAGATTTCTGGTAAGCATTATATTCCTTATCATACCCCATCCAAGGGCAGAGAGAGAGGTTCACCCCTTACCTAAAATTCACTGAGCGTCTGTGAGGTCCCAAGCCCTAACTTAGATTCTCGGGGGCCAGGGAGGATAGGAACCAGGGCTGAGCTTTATGGAGCTCTTGGTTCAGAGGAGAGAAACATAGAGAAAACAAGTGTGAAACATCCTTGAACATAGGTTATGAACAGAAGCTTTCGTTTCAGAGAGCAGGCTCTGAGCTGGGGTGAAGGGGAAGTGTCACTGAGTTTCTTGACAATTGTGACCTACGTATGTAACTGCTTCCTCCTTTACACCGCTTTGTGTGTAAGTTTCCTTCCTCCATGCTTTTGGTCTCACTGCTCCCTCAACTAGGGAGACACCAGTTAGGATAGAATTGGATGTAATCACCATAACTGTGGCTTTTCCTCCACCTCCCAGCTCACAGAGTCCTAACCATCATTTCACAGATGGCAAGGCAGGAGGGTGTGATGCCAATGGGTCTGGATGACTTAGGTCACCTCAGGGGCATCTCCAAGGGCAGATCATAGAGAGATGGGGACGGGGACCTCCTGGACTGTAAAGAGGTATAAAGCTGGAACGAGATGGCAGGTCGCGGTTTCTAGGCTAATATCTGCGGAACCACCAAGGCATAAAAGAAAGAGCCGTATAGGAGAGGGAATGGAGAGAAGTTGAAAGAATGACGGTATTAGCTTAGCAAGAGGAGCTTGCTGGCGTGTCTAGGTGGGTAAGCTACCTCTTCAAAAGCTGCAAGAATTCACAGAAGACCAGTGAGATAACTCAACGGGTGCAGGCAATGAAGGTGCTCACTGTGCAAGCCTGGAAAACTGAGTTCAATTCCCAGAACCCATGTAAAGGTGCAAGGAGAGAACGAACAAAGCTGTCCTCTGACCTCTACATGTATACTACGTATCCATGTGTGTATGCGTGCACACACACGCACATACACACATACATTCATTGTGCATGCACATATATGCCTATGCACACATCATGCAAGTATAGAAACATGCATAATAATATATTTTTTTAAAAAATTCAGCTGAGGGAGCTAGGATTAATGACAGGTGCCTTTGCTGGCACTTAGGATGCAGAAGTAAGGATAAAGTTCAAAGTTTGCCTACAAATAATGTTATGTAGACTGAGCAGGTTATATATTTATGTATTTAGGAGTGTGGTGTGCGTGTGTGTGTGTGTGTGTGTGTGTGTGTGTGTGTGTGTGTAAAACAAAGACAAAGAGGCCACGAATTTAAAAGAGCAAGGGGTATATGAACGTGGAGGATGGAAATTAGGGAAAATGTTGTAATATTATAATCTCAAAAAATTTTTAAAAACTATAAATATAAAAAAAGAATTCAAGATCATCTTCGGCTACATGGTGAGTTTGAGGGAATCCTGGATGGCACAAAACACTGTCAGAGAGAAAGGGAGAATGGGAGGAGGGTAAGGAAGGAAGAAAAGCAGGCGGTAGGTCAGCTGCAGAAGCCTGACCCTAGTCTAGGAAGCCACGAGAGAGATGGTTCTGAGATTTAAGCGTAATGATACGGTGGTCCTGACTCATCCGAGGAGTGGGCAATAAGGTTATTGGGAGGTAATTATCTCAACCCTGTCACGGCTCAGGGTGGGTAAAAGGGGGTGAGATTTGGTGAGAATCATTGGAACCTGGGCTGGTTTCCTCTTTCTTTGTCCCAGATCACACCAGCTCCTGTCCCCTTCTGAGGCATCTGCATCCTTCTCACAGATAGGCAGGAGCCAGCGGGATGAGGGAGAAAAGTGGGAGGGGAAAGCAAGTAGAGAGGGGGTGTGGTCAGATATTGAGAATAGCAGGGATATAGGGAGAATGAGCAGCTGGAGGATGGAAGTTCGTGAGCTGGAGGGAGTTCAGGCGAGGGGAGGTGAAAGATCCAGGAGACTGATGTGGGCTCAGAAATGTGTAACAGGTACTTGTGAGGCTGGAGGCCAGCATGCACGTTGAGAGTAGGCACCACAGGAAGCCTTTGTCCCTTCTGCTGGTGATAAGGGAAATGGCTCCTTTTGGTAGAGGGGAACCAGCTTCACACGTTCCTGAGGAATGCTGGCTTCTATCTAACCCCCAGAAATCCCCCTATAGTCCAGGCTGAGCTCACTTCGAGACATTTGGACTGCCTTTTGGAATTTGGGGGATCAGAGTCTCCTTTGGACCTTCTTTCCGTTTCTCTGAAGAACCCTGCTTCTTTCTACAGTGGCTTCCAAGGTCCATTGCCAAATGTGCCTGCTTCCTGGGACCCTAACTAAGGAAGCGTGGCTTCCTTCCTCCTCCTCTCCAACTCTGTCCTCCCAGCACTGCTGAGATTTACAGCTCGCCTGTCCTGTTATTTTTTCTTTAAAACTCTAATAAAATGGTCCTTGAGCTAAGAAAAACAAAACTAGACTCTTTAAAAAGGAAAGCGTCATTACCTGCTGTGCTGGCTACTTCTCTGCTGCTATTAGAAACACCGTGACCAAAAGCAATGTATACAAGGAAGAGTTTTACTTGACTTACTGTTCCAGAGACCAGCATAGTCGGGACGCATAGCAGCAGGCGGAGGCATGGCACCCAGCTCAGGGAGCTGAGAGCTCCTCTCAAACCAGAGCACAAGGAAGAGAGGCAACTGAAAATGTGTGAGGCTCCCAAAGCCCATCCCCAGTGACACACTTTTACAAACAAGGCCACACTCCTAAACCTCTTCTATAGTGCCACCAGCTAGGGACCAAGTGCTCAAATACCTCGATCTTGGAGGACTTTTCTCATTCAAACAACCACACTCCACTCCCTGGTCCCCAGAGGTCTGTGGCCACATCAGAATGCAAAATGTGTTTGATCTAACTTTAAAAGTCCCCATAGTCTTCCACAGTTCCACAGTCTCAAGCCTGTTTAAAGGCCCAAAGTCTCTTCTGAGACTCAGGCAATCTTTTAATTGTAACCTCCTGTAAAATAAAAAAGCAAATTACATACTTCCAACATATAATAGCATAGACTATACATTATCATCCCAACAGGTTAGAATGGGTACATAGTACAGAAATACTGGACCAAAGCAAGATCAGAACCCAGTGAGGAAAACATCAACTCCAGTAGCTCCATGCCATCATCAAAGGGCTTGTACAACTCCACCCTTCCAGCTTTTCAGCCGGGAACATCTCTCTCTCTCTCTCTCTCTCTCTCTCTCTCTCTCTCTCTCTCTCAGGCTGATTCCACTTGCTGTATGCAGCTCTTACAGAGAGATACCCCATGGATCTGACATCTCCAAAACCTTTGCTCGCCAATGCAATCCAAGCTTCACTTTCTCAGTTTCACACAGTGACCTCTGAGGGCCTCTTCCGCTCACATGCAGGGACTCCTCTGCTGTATGCTGTCGGCCTTAGCAGCTCTCTGAAACTACAGAGGAATAGTCCACAACCTCTCTACTTTTCCGTCCTTTCTGCCCATAAAGCCAGCACCATGCGGACAACACTGCCAAATCTGGCTCGACCCTGACCCTTTTGAGTCACATCAGCACCAACCTTTTTTGTCCGGTTCCTTTCTGGAAAAAGAGATCTGCTTGTGCTCCTCCACAAGCTGGAAGCTTAGCTGGGTGGGGTCCTCCCCTGAGGGCACCCTTCCCTTTATTCCAGCGCAGAGCAGACCTCTCCTTAACTGTGCGGTTCTCTACCAATCACAGCCTCTTTTCTGGTGCACACCTCGGCTGTAACGTTCAGCCTCCTGGTGCTCTTTTTCCTCTCCCCACTGTGCACTTTGTATTTCACCTGCTCTTTTTCATTGTAGATTTGCTTTATGATTATCGGTTTGAATAATGGTTATCAAAGATCACCGTACCACAGATCCAACATCCCGGCAGTCTTAAAATTTCCTCCACCAATGAAATTAGTCCTTTGTTTTTTTTAATTTAGCTTCAGGCAAATTCTCAGGTTACAGACAGAAGGCAGCCAGACTCTAACCCAAGAACGGCCTCTAGCCCAACTACTGCTAAAAAAAACCTTCACTTTCTTCTGAAACCCCCTGAGCTAAGCCTTCACAGTCCACAATACTCTGACCACTGCTGTCTTCCGGGCTCCTGCTAGAACAGAGGAAGCTCTGCTTGCCACATTCCGCTGCTTTTCTAGCCTAAAGTTCCAAAGACTTCCACACTCCTCCAAACAGTAGCTCTGGCTCTTCCCAGCGGCAGTCCACCCTCTGGTGCCGACTTCTGCTTTAGTTACTCTGTGTTCGGTACTTTCTTGTGGCTGTGATAAAAGACACCATTGCCAAAAACACCTTAGAGATGAGTTTATTTGACTCTCGGTTCCAGAAGGATAGGAGTCCATCATGCCAGGGAAGCCCGGGAGCAAGCAGCAAGCATGACAGCCGGAGCAGGAAGCCGAGAGCTCACATCTCCAAACACAAGCCTGAATCAGAGACTGTGATCACGAAGTGGATCAAGACTTTTAATCTCAAAGTCTGTCCCCAGTGACATACTATTCCAGCAAGACTGGACTACCAAATGCTCCCTAAGCAGTGCCACCAACTGGCCACCAAGAGTTTAAATTAGACTATAGGGGACATTTCTCACCCAAATCACCACCTTTGTCTTCTTCCAATCATGACCCTTGCCAAACCTGCTATAGTGACCATGATGCAGATTCCTCTAGTATTTTAGAGTCTGGGACTTCTGGGCCGGTGATGCTTGTGGGGGTAAAGGTAGCAGAGTTTAGGGGCTCCATGCAAGGGCAGACTCAAGTGCAAGGATCCAGGCTCCACTGCTTGCAAAGTTCTGTGACTCTTCCTGTTTCCATTCGTAAAGTTGAGACAAACATCCCTCAAATGGTTAACGGAGATCAAAGAAGACAACATTTATAAAGGACTTAGAAAACTACTTGTTTCATAGGAAGTCTTACTAAATAAAACCTATTCCATGTCTCCACCCACAATTGGTATATGTCTGCTGTATACACCAAACAAAATAGAGGTGAGATCCCAGGTACCTTTAGGCAGGAGATAACTATTTAAAGATGTTCGTATCAGTACATTTCTTGCTGTCATGACAAAATGCTAGGGAGAGTAACTTAAAGGGATGAAGATTCATCTGGATTGACAGCTTCAGCAATTTTAGGGCATGGTCACTTAGCAACATTCTTTTGGGCAGAAAATCATGGTGCCAAGCTTGTGGCAGAGGAGGTTTTTACCCCCATGAAGACAGGAAACAGACACAAGAAGGACAATGTTTCCCAAGTACTCACACCCCACCCAGTGAGTGGCCTATGTTCTCCACCTAAAACCCACCTCCTAAGGCTTCAAGAATCTTCCAAAATAGCACCAGCACCTGGGGACAAAGCCCCAGCACATTTGGGGGTGGGCATTTTATATCTAACCCATAACAATATTGTTTGAGTTTCACATATCATTGCCTTTCTTAACTTTCTGTGGTCTCTTCAAAACTATGAGTGACATTTTCTTCAAGAGGGAGAATGTTTCCTCTCCTTGAATCTGGGCAGACCTTTGTAACTGCCATAACTAATAGAATATTTAGGTCACAGCATAAAAGGTTTTGCAGCTTCCTCCTTGGTCTCTTAGATCACCTTCCTGGAGGGAAACCAGGTGTCCCCAGTCTTGGGACAATTAGGCACAGGGAGAGTCCCACGTAGAGAACTAAAGTTCTCGACTTAGATCCACTTCTCCAACCCTGTGAGTCGAGCACACTGGAAGCGGGTCCTCCAGCCCCAAACAGGTTTTCAGACAAGTACAGCCCAGCTGATGTGTGATCCGGCCCATGAGGAACTCCAGACGTACACTGGATGAGCACTGAGCAAGCTCCTGATGTGCAGAAACAGCAGGTCTTAGTTTGCGTTCTGCTGCTATGATAAAACACTGGCCCAAACCAACTTAAAGAGGAAATGGTTGGTTTAGCTTCCTCTTCCAGGTCATAGTCCATCATCCAGGGAAACCAGAGCAGGAGCTCAAGGCAAGAACCTGGAGGCAGGAACTGAGGACGAGAGAGGAATGCTGCTGACCGGCTTGCTCCCCCAGGCTTGCTTGGTTACCTTTCTTATACAGCCCAGACCCATCTGCCTGAGGATGGTACTAACCAGAGTGGGATGGGCCCTCCTACACCAATTAACAATCAAGAAGATGTCCCATAGGCCAATCTGATGAAGGCAATTCTTTGACTGAAGTTTTATTTTTCCACTTAACTATAGTTTGTGTCAAGCTGACAAAGAAACTAGCACACAGCATGAGTGTAGCAATTCTGGCTTCCCTCAGCCAAACTCTGAGGTAAGCAAATTGATTAAACAGCAATAGATTTCTAATACATCAGTTTTCTTATCACTAATTTCTTGAAACTAATTTTGATGTATATTACTAGCTCCATTTATCATTTCACAATTATTATATTCTACTTGTACTGTAAAAGGTAAATAAGAAATCAATTTTTGTAGGCAGACTTTTCCATATAGATTGCTGATCCTCTCTGTCCTGCCAGCCAGTCACCAAATAACCACACAGAGACTTAATAATTATAAATGCTCAGCCAATAGCTTAGGCTCATTTTTAGCTAACTCTTATAACTTAAATTAACCCATTTCAATTCATCTATGTGCTGCCCCGAGGCTGGTTTACCTCGTGTACATACTTCCCATCCTGTTCGCTCTGTGTTTTATGGCCTCTCCTCATAACTCCTAAGACTCTGCCCTTCTTCCCAGCATTCTCTCTTCCCCAAAAATACCGCCTAGCCATTGGCCAGTTTTTTTATTAACAATGAGAGCAACTCCTCTTCACAGTGTGCAGAAGGATTATTCCACAGCAGATTTTAGTTCAATATAGCTAATTATATGAATGCTTATCACAGCTTTATTAGAATACAAGGCATTCTGGTCAGGCAACATGTAAAGTACCATGGAGTTACTAGCTACAAATGAAGACTTACTCTTGTGGGGTGTGGTGGAGGCCAAATTCATCTCAAGCAGTGTCACTATTCATGGCAGAACATTTTGGAAAGCTCCAACAATGTGTGTATTATTAAATTAACCAAATATCTGACCTAAGGGAGGGAGGCTTTATTTTTAGTTCATGTTTCAGAAGATTCAGTTTGGCCCTACCCATGCCTGACCATAACAACTTGGTGACAAGAATGTGTGGCAGAAGAGGACTGTTCCCCTTGTGGTAGACAAGAAGCAGGGGTGGGGAGATACAAGAAGCAATGTACTAGTACAACAATACCCATGGATATCTGAGTACCACAGTCCATTCCTTGTCTCCCTCCAAGTTTTGGTGATCTGTCGCTGGTAACAATCTACCCTCACAGCAGCTTTCTCAAATGTCAGAAGCACTGTAGACTGTAGGGCCCCCAGTACCCAGTGTAACAGGCAATACCAAAACTACAGGACTCAAATAGACAAACTGTGAGGATTCTGGGATTAAGGCCAGATTCATCCTTCTTCTCTCCCCTGGACAGGCCCAGCAATTGAAGACTTAGCCCCAATGCCACCTTCCCAAGGAGATCTTTGTTGTCACTCTGTGGACTTCATCAGGTCCTTCCGTCATTGTCCTTTCAGCCCTTGTGCTCCTGACAGAGGGTATCCAAACAGTAATTAGCCCAGAGTGGACTCAGCTGTTCAGGTGGTGCACCTGCTCATTTGGAACATAATGATGAACATTTATTTCTCGTGTTTTGGGTGACTTAAATGACAAGAAGTTGTCCTCACAACCTCCCCGATGGCATCATTATTCCCATTCTACTGGAAATGAAGCTAAAGATAGCTTGAAAAGAAAGTAGCTCATCCAATAGATGGTCAAGTCAAGCTCTGGCCACTGTAGCTGACTCAGAGGCCCTGCCCATGAGCACTGAGCTTCATCGTGCCATCACTGAAGACCACACCGTGTCTTTCTGTTCACCAGTCTATCTCAGCACCCAGACACCAAGCTGATGCAAAAAATATGTCACCAATCCTCAGCATTGGTCTTTCTGTAGATAGGAATTAGCCTACTTGCTCAAATTCATTTTAACTCTATAATCAATTTTCTTGTCACTTTCTTAGCTATTCACAGATCTCCAGACAATTAAAAAAAAAAGGTTGAGGTAGTACATCCATATTCTCAGGTGAATCTGAACAAGAAACTTCTTTCTAGCTTCAACTTTCATATTTTTGCATTTTGTTCGTATGAGTTTTTTGCTTGTTTTGTTAGTTCATTTGGGGCTGGGGTTTTGTTTTTTGTTTTCTATTTTTGTTTTTGTTTTTTGAGGCAAGGCCTCACTATATAGCTCTGGCTGGCCCAAACTCGTAGAGATCCACCTGCCTCTGCTGGGATTTGAGGCCTAAGAACTTTACAGAATTAAACCAATGATCATAAATAAGTGGACCAGCATTGACGGGATGAAGCAGATGGAAGACAGAACTGGGGATGGATGAAGTAGCCTCAGAAGCTTGACCTCACTTCTCTCCTCTCCCTGCTCAGGGGTCCGAGTCACCAAGGTGGACTGGCAGCATTCAGAAAATGGTGCTGCCCACCACACCCAAGATTACCCTTGCCCAGAGCTGGTGGTTCGAAGAGGCCAGCTATTCAGTCTCACCCTGGATCTAAGCAGAGCCCTGGACAGCGAGGAGGCCCTCATCTTCACTGTGGAGACAGGTAACTGGTCTTGCTGATACCCCTAGTGGTTCACAGACTACTGATTTTATGACCAGTAATTTGAGATTCTTTAGTGAGTAGCCCAGGCTTTGGAAAGAGACAAGAGCCTGGGAAGTGGGCTGAGTCCCGAGGGCTTCTAACCACAGTTCCCAAGGGAATGGTGGAAAACACCACAGACACACAGCAGCCAGCTGGGAGAGGTGACCTTTCCAGAGTCCTTTATATGTAAAGAACGTGGAAAATACTCAATTACTTTCAGAGCCCAAACTCTTCTTTATTTTTCCAGCCAGATAAGAGCTCAGCTGTCACTTTCTCTTTGCCCAAGGGATAGTTGGGAGTCAGGGCAGCTGAGAGGGGTTCACTGTCCCCCTGCCCCCCCTCAGGGAAGGGACTTGCCCCGTCCTTCCCTTTAAAGCATTCCAGCATCTGGGGTATAAACTCTGGGCTTCTAGGCCGATCCCGTTCTGTTTCTCTAAAGCAACACTTTTAAGAGGCAGGGTCTCTAGATCCCTTCTCCTCCCTGCCAGGACCCCACGCATCTGAGGCTCTCCACACCAAAGCCATATTCCAGACTTCAGAGCTAGAAATGGGGGACACCTGGACAGCTGCAAAAGAGGAACAGACGGAGAATACTGTCACCGTCACCCTCGCGAGCCCTCCCAACGCAGTCATTGGCCGATACACGCTCAGTGCCAGGGCCTCTTCCCGCCGGAAACACAGTGACCGCAAGCTGGGCCAGTTTATCCTCCTGTTCAATCCCTGGTGCCCAGGTAGGAACTGCTGTAACTGAGACCAAGGGTCCCCTGGAAACCATCCTCAGAGGCAGGTCTATCTGCAGGGGGGCTGGGACGGGAGCCTTGGAAGCAAGATAAGGGATAGGAAGACAAAAACCAAGAGCTGGGACCAGCTAGAAGGCCCACACTATCAGGCATAAAACAGAACTTGTAGAAGGGCCAGAAGATAGAGGCTTCTGATGTGAGAATCCAGGAGGTCAAAGGAGGCCTGAGAAAAGTAGGAGAGGCTCAAAAGTGGGTAAGAGCATGCGTGCGCTGGGGGAGAAGAGGAGAAGTTCTAAGCTGCATCCCTCCGTGAGGCCGTTTCCATACCTGCATGGTGGGAATAATAACAGTGCCTGACTCTTGTAGATGTGCTGGGAATTCATCCGGCTAGTCCTGCAACATACAGTCACAAGACAAGGCCTTGGCAGGGGGTAGCTAGGATCAGGACTTTATTAATGTTTAGAAAATATAAAGTTGCCGTTGGCATCAAGGTGGGATATCTACAATATCAGGATTCCAGGGGTTAGGTCCTGCTTGGGGGCGGGAGGGGGAGGGGAAACATTCAGAAAAGGTGTCTTAGTAGAGAGAAGAAAGGAGCCCGTAAGCCACTTTCCCTGAGACGTGTCCGCCAGGCTCTCTCATCTTGCTAAGCCCTTCCCAGGCCAATAGGGACGAAGCTCCACCCACATGGGGCCTGTGGATTGCTTTTCAGAGGACGACGTGTTTCTGGACTCAGAGGAGGAGAGGCAGGAGTACGTGCTTAACGACAGTGGCATCATCTTCCGAGGCGTGGAGAAGCACATCCGGGCCCAGGGCTGGAACTACGGGCAGGTCTTCAGGGGCACAACCAGAGGGGGTGGACCAGGGCTGGGTGGTAAGGCAGCCTGGGAGACTTCTGTCTCCCCACCTCCTCCTGAGGAAGGGCAAGCTGGCTGACTGTAAGGGCAGGTGAATCCGTTCATTCGTTCACTCAAATACCACCCCTGTGCCAAGGCCCGTCCTGGACCCTTGGAAAAGTGGGAGTTGCTTTGGATACAGCTCGAATTAGACTCCACTTCTGTGTGGAAAGATAAGTAGTTGAAATCCGTGGTTCTCAAGCAAGAGCATGCGTCAGAGTCATAGGAGATCTCCTATAATCACAGGTAGCTGGGTTCCGTGAGAGCTGCTGTAGGGCCAGGCCTAGGAACCTACATTTTAAACAAGTTCCCAAGTCATGCTGCCACTATTGGCCTGGGTCTGTTCTCTGAGAGCCCTTCCACGTCTGTAGAGAACAGGTTCCTGGTACCCATTGCAGACACCAAAACCCACAGATGCTCAAGTCCCTTCTCTAAGAGACAGATTTGTATGGAGCCTGAGCTGTGTGTGTTCCGTCTCTCTCTCTCTATGTCACTCCTAATGCCAAACCAGTGGAAATACTAAGTAGTTATGTTGCCTTGTTCAAGGAATGGCAAGGGAAAAAAAACATATATCCAATTCAGACACAAGGATACAGAACCTACCCACACAGGGCTGACTGTAGCTACAAGACCAGTGACAATGGGGGAAAGAAATGGGGGTGTATGGAGCAAAGGCAGCTCAGAAGGGAAAAGGAACCACATATGGGTTAGGTTAGGGTCCTCATGGGTAGGCGAGACCAGATGGGCAGGAGGGGGAGCACCCGAGCAACTCGGGGTAGAAATCAAGGGAATGTAGAGTCTACTAAAGGACTCTTCCTGTGTAGGCTCTGGGTGCCACATGGGACTTGACTGCCCGACTAAGGACAGGCTGGGGGTCAAAAGCACTAAGGGCTCAGGGACTGGTCACTTATGACACCCAGTTTAGGGTCCATCTAGAGAGTCGCAGCCCTTAGCCACAGCCTCTTCCTACACGGGAGCCCAGCGTTGTTAAAACTTTCAGAATGTCAGAGAAAATTTGAATAAAAAAAAAAGTCTTAGTTCTTAAATGTTGTCAGCTGATCCAAACATGCATGAAACATGTGAAGCAAAGGATTGTGTCAGTAAGGAAGGTATGTAGCTCAAGGACCATCATGGGGAATCATGGGAAAGTGAACTCCTGGTTCCCAGATGACCCTTTGCAGAAAGATTTTAATGTCCCCAGTGGCAGCTGATGCCAGCTGACACAAACACAGGCAGCAGATCAGGTGGGGCCGTGGGAGGGCCTGGGACGTGGGCAAGACTCTGGCCTCTGAGTGTAGCTTCTCTGGGAGCAGTTTGAAGAGGACATCTTGAACATCTGCCTCTCCATCCTGGACCGAAGTCCTAGCCACCAGGATGACCCGGCCACCGATGTGTCCCATCGCCATGACCCAGTCTATGTCACCAGGATCATCAGTGCTATGGTAAGGAGGCCACTACCGTCATTACATAGCTTTCCTTCAAGGATACCCAAAACTAGCCCCAGCACTGAACCCTAAGAATCTCACCAAGTCACTTCTAGGTTTCCATATTGCTCCATGATGAACTGCACCCAAAGTCCATGCTATCAAAGCCTGTGTTACATTCAATTCTGTAGGTCAAGGATTTGGCAGGACACCATGAGACTGGCTTACCCAGCCCCTGGATGCTTCTGCTGGGGATTCCTGAAAGGCTGTGGATCCCCAAGGCTGTTGGCTAGAGTCATCTATCTCAAGCCTTTAGCTCTGGTAGTTGGTAGCTGCCCATGTCATGCCTTCTGGACTTCCCAGCCAGACCTCCAGGCTGGTGGGTCTGGCCAGTGATCTCACTTCTGTGATCAAAGCAGTCTCAAGACATTTCAGGCAAAAGGGTACAGGCCCAGACCCCACTGTTCTAGGGAAGGAGTGCCTACTTTAACTGGTCACAAGCGAGAGACCACATGCCTCAGAAGGCCAGAAGAGAGCCCACTATTTTTCACTCTTTAATTAAAATACAATTATATTATTATACCCCTTCCCTTTCTGCCCTCCAATCCCTCCGATGTAACATTACCCTTTCTGTCTCTCAGAAGCATGACCTCTTTTTCTTCCATTGTTAGTGTGTGTGTGTTTGTGTGTATGTAAAGCTAAAATGTATAATATTTGAATATACAAATACAACCTGGTTGCATGAATTCTAATTGGTCTTATTAATAAAAAATCTGGAGTCAGATATCAGGGTAAATGCTGAAGGATCAGAGAAGTAAAGGAGCCAGCCACTAGAGAGACCTTTTACCCCTACTGAATCTTCACATCGAAAGGGCACGATCCTGTCTCCACAAAACCTCAGACTGAAAGCTCTATCTATGAAGCGTCAGACTGCTCTGAGCTCCTGTCTCCTCCGGCCTTATATTCCTCTCTCCGCCCAGGCATGGAATCCCAAGTACTGGGATCACCTTTGTGTGAGCTCTGTTTCTTTTTTAGACAGATTCAATCTTGTGTAGCCCAGGGTGGCCTTGAATTCATAGAGATCAGTCTGCTTCTGTCTCCTGAGTGCTGGGATTAAAGGTGTGTGCCACCATTCCCTGGCCTCTATGGATAACCAGTGACTTAGCTCTGCGCTCTGATCTTCAGGCAATCTTTATTTATTAGATGACAAACAAAATATCACTACCCAACCTGCTTAGTCTGTTTAGTGTGTCTTGTGTATGTATGATTTTAGGACTGACCACTTGGTACTGCATAACAGCTTAGGGAGCTCCTCCCTGGGGAAACCATTTCTCCCAGACTCATCATTTCCTAGCTGTCCAGAGTTCTTTGTTTAAAGGTAGGGCCCCGTGAGATTTCCCCCTTCTGTGTTAGCATACCTATGGGGGTTATACTGGTTCCAGTCCTGTTTAGGGCGCCATACTGTTGCGCTATCATAGGTGTAGCTTCCCTATCGTTTCTAGGAGACACATCTCACAGCAGCTTTTCTGGTCCTCTGGTCTGTTATTAATGGCAGCCTCGACCCTGTGCAGGTGTCAATGTCATGAGATTCTAAAAGTAAAGGTGTATTTCTCCTATGCCCTCAGTTCCCTCCAAGACCTCAGAGCGATGATGGAGGTCAGAGAGTCAACACCAGTAGAGGATCCCAGCCCTGGCACACTGCAGTCCAGTGACAGCCACCCACATAGACTGCAAGTCCAAGTCCTGAATTCGTGGATCACCCTTTGCTAATCGAGTTGGGCAGGTCCCCTAATCCCTTGGCATTTCACTTTTCTCTAATGGGGGAGACAGGAGGAGAAAAGATTTTACACTGTAGACTTAAAACAAGTCAGCCCTCTAGACAGAAACTCCTTGGGACAGTGCCTGACACACAGCAGTGTTCAACAGGCTCCAGACTGCCACTATGATTGCGGTATCACTGATAGTCCCAAATTTAACTAACGAACAGCTATTTAAAGCAGGAAATGCTCCCAAATCATAGATGACTTTTGACAACAGACTGTCCAAATTGAAGATAATTGGGAGTTATAAGTAGTACAAAAATGGGATTTATTTAGTTTGGGGAGGTGTTTGAGATCAAATCCCAGGCCTCTTGCATGCTAATCATGTGCTCTACATTCTAGACACACATGCACACACACACACACACACACACACACACACACACACCAAGAGGTATTTTAAGGAAGCAGAGTATTCTCATTTTCAGACAACTTGAAGGCAAAGAGTGACTCATTGACTTGGGATCCCGACGTTTGAAAATGATTTTACAGTGAAAGTGGGCGTGGCCGCCCAGTAATTGACTCATGCCTTCTCTGCTCAGGTGAACAGCAACAATGACCGTGGTGTGGTACAAGGCCAGTGGCAGGGCAAATATGGCGGTGGCACCAGCCCACTGAACTGGCGTGGCAGCGTGGCCATCCTGCAGAAGTGGTTCAAGAGCAGATACAAGCCAGTCAAATATGGCCAGTGCTGGGTCTTTGCTGGAGTCATGTGCACAGGTATGGAGAGGGAAGTGCTCATCGGCACATATGCCCCTTGATCTTCGTGTGTTTGCATAGATTTGCATATGCCTCAATCGGTTCCCATTAACGAAGAAGACATGGAAACCCAGTTAAAGAAGAGAGAAAACTAACAGTTCGTTTATTTGGCATAAATCCTCCTTCTGCCTCCATCTCATTGGGTGTCATGGGTCAGTGCCGTGGTCCTGGAATCCTCTCAGAAAGGTACATGGCATTGCTGCGTGGATCCAGAGCCTGCCGACCCAGATGAGGGTGACGGAAGTATCTCCAGAAAAGTCCTCTGAGAGACCCCAGAGGGCTTGGTGGTTCTGAGGCAGGGGAGCCACGGTGAAGAGACTAGAGGCTGAGGCAAGAGAAGTAGAGCAGCCTGCAGCGAGCTGGGCACCTCCCTCTGACCTTCTGCTCCACAGTCCTCAGGTGTCTGGGGATCGCCACCAGGGTGGTGTCCAACTTCAACTCAGCCCATGACACTGATGGCAATCTGAGTGTGGACAAATATGTGGACACCTTTGGCCGGACCTTGGAGGACCTGACAGAAGACAGTATGTGGTAGGTCCCGGGCCACTGCGAATCGGGGTCAGGAGCTGCCCAGTCCAGTCCTAAATACTGGATCCTTCTCTCCTCTCCTCATACAAACCTTTCTTCCTGATGCAGTCACCTCCCTCCAGCCCTAGGTGTTTACTGGTGTATCTTTCAATGAGAGTGACCTCCCCAAAGGATTTTACTGTCCCCTTACACCAGCCCAGTTAAAGCAGGAATCTAGTTTCCCTCCGCTGCTTGCTTCCTATGTAGTCTTGTGCAAGTAACACCACGGTTCCTAATCTCATATTCTCACTGTGAGCACAGGAAGTTGAGAACAGTTAAGACCTCCTCACCAGGGCTTGCACAGTGTCTGCACAGCCTGCACCCTCCCTACCCTCCTGTTTCTCACACCCAACACACTCACACATTTCCTGAGCATAACTTTCTGCCTCCTGACCTTTGTATATACTGTTCCTCCTATCCAGAATACTGTTCCCTTCAGTCTTTCTCTGGTTACTTTGTTAGAACATAGGCCTCATCCTAGATATCATTTACCTAGAGCAGATTTCCAGCAGCCACTCTCAGGTGCAAGCCCCTCATTTTCTACACACTATTTATTATAGTGTTTGAGGCTCCCTGTCTTCCTCTCTGTCCCCTTCATTAACATAAAACACATACATATGTACACAAGGATATACACACATATGCACATCTTACATACATTTGCACACAGAGACACGCATGCACATAAATACACTCAGACACACATATACATACATCATGCAATCACACAGAAACATACACCAACATACGAGTAAGAAGATACATAAGCACACCCAAAAAAACCCACAAACATGCAAGCACACAGATATACAAATATACATCAACATACAAACCCTCATACACACAAGGGCATAAACACACAAAAATGTGCAAGCTTGCAGATATAGGAACACAGAAACACACACATACACACATATAAACACACACTTATACACACATGCACACACATTTACATATACACAACTACACACGTGTACACATAAACACTCACACATAAAGACACACACACACCAATTGCTACTATGATGCCCTGACTTTTTGCCTGGCACGGCAACACATGCTTGTCATTCTAGCCCTTAAGGGTCTCAGGAAAGAAGATCTGGAGTCTGAGTTCAGCCTGGTGTATGTAGGGAATTACAGACCAGCCTGACTACACTAACCAGAGACAGCGTAAGCTGCGTGAGGGCAAGATCTTTGGTCTTACCTACAGTTAGACTTCTGGTATCTTGGAAGCAGGTTGTTGGTATGTGTGAACACAAGCATGCATACACAAATGTGAATATATGTCCATCAGAGCAGATGGGTGGTCTGTGAGCTGCAGCCCTGGCTGGTCTGCAGTAAGGACTTCCGTCCTCTGGGCCTCTGCATCCACACAGCTGCCTTACCCATGTGTCTCTGGCAGGAATTTCCATGTCTGGAATGAAAGCTGGTTTGCACGACAGGACCTGGGCCCATCCTACGATGGCTGGCAGGTTTTGGATGCCACGCCTCAAGAGGAGAGTGAAGGTAGGGATGGTTGGGTGGACCCAGACCCCCTTGGTAGCACGCTGCTCATGCTCCTCCTCCTGCCCAGGCATGTTCCAGTGCGGCCCTGCCTCAGTCACTGCCATTCGCGAGGGTGATGTCCACCTAGCCCACGATGGCCCCTTCGTCTTTGCCGAGGTCAATGCAGACTACATCACCTGGCTATGGCATGAGGACCAGAGGCGGGAGCGCGTGTACTCAGACACCAAGAAGATTGGCAGGTGCATCAGTACCAAGGCAGTGGGCAGTGACTCTCGTGTGGACATCACGGGCCTCTACAAGTATCCAGAAGGTGAGGGCCGTGGAGTAGACTTTATCAGCCTCCCCACGATGGTCTGTGGGCTGCAGGAGGCCCACGGAAAATCTGGAGCCGGAGCCTCTCCGAATGTGAGCATGGCAACCGTAACCGCAGTTCTGCGTTGGCTGTGCTGCGGCATCTGCCTTCTCTGCTTGCTCCCACCTCTCCTGGGCTAGCTTTCCCACATACAGCAATGATGGTGCTGTTTCCTCACGCATTAGCCATATGCCAAGGACTGCGGAGCTATGCAAATGGGATAGTAATTGTACAGGGAGTGATCACGGGAACAGTAGCAGGTGGTAGCAATAGCACAAGCAGGAAACATGGACTGGGCACAGTGCAAAACAGCAGTAGCAGCCACTGGAGTCTGTCACCTCCCAGACCTCTGCCACAGCCCCAGTCCCTGGTTTATGGAAGAACCTGCACTTGTTGGGGTACAAAAACAAGACAGGTGAATGTTATTTTCATTGCCACCTCCAACACTGTACTCTAAAGGTCTCCTTTTCCCATAGGGAAGTAGATCCCTGGATGGGGTGGGTGGTAATCTAGCCCATTAGGCCAGTCATTTATGCTTGTTAAGAAACGCTACCAAGTGATCTGGTTCAAACTGGAATCAGACTTTATCCCTGTTGCTCCCTGAACACAAACCAGGGAAGCTTGCCGTTACAGGAGTTGCGTGTAAGTCAGGGTAGGCTGTTGGGGTGGGGGTGGGGGGAGCTGATCTGCCATTTGCAGAGACTTCTGGAATTCAGAATGTGGAGTCTTGGGATGTTTTTTGGCCCGAGAAGAAGTCAGCCAGAAATGATGGCAATAATGAGTTTCTTTTCCCCCAGTTGTCAGAGATGATGAAAACCTGCATTTTTATGTGAAATTTCCTGACCTAATGTGTTAGCAACTGTTGTAGAGGATATTAAAAGAGATAAGCAAACACCGGCATTTGGCAAAGGGCTCCCTATGATTCTCAGGCTTCCAGTTTGAGCCCTCCAAGAGCCAGGGGAATACAAAGTGGTGACAAGCGGTTGGTTTGCTCAGAGCAGCAGAGTCTGGACCTGGGTTGAGGGCGCGCGTGCTGCCTGTGTCTGATGTAAGGATGCCCTGCAGGGTCCCGGAAGGAGAGGCAGGTGTACAGCAAAGCTATGAAGAAACTGCTCAGCTTGGAACCCTGGGGGAGGAGGAGGCGGATCCGCAGGGCCGGTTTACGTGCTGTCTGGCGTGATGACCTCCTGGAACCGGCCACCAAACCCAGCATCACTGGCAAGTTCAAAGTGCTGGAACCACCGGTGCTTGGCCAGGATCTGAAGCTAGCTCTGTGCTTGACCAGCCTCACCGCCAGGGCCCAGCGGGTCCGAGTCAATCTGAGTGGCGCCACCATCCTCTATACCCGCAAGCCAGTGGCAGAGATCCTGTGTGAATCTCACACAGTGAAGCTGGGGCCACTAGAAGGTAGGATCAGGTGGCCTCGTGGGATCTGGTCAATAGCCTTCTTTTCCAGGTTGACTGGGGATGAGCAGCAGGGAGGGAGATTCCCAGATTGACATTCACCCCTAGGAAGGGTAGCTCTTAACTCTGATGTCAGTGCCCCGCCTCTTGTCCACACTCTACAGATAAGAAAATTAAAGGTCAGGGGAGGAAATCATGACCCTGTGGTTCACATTACTAGAATGGCAATTCAAGTCCACAGTCATCTGGTGGCAAACTGGCCTTGAGGGTGAGGTGACTTATCACCTAGTCATCACAAACAATGTGATTATTTACAGACCAAATAAGCACATGCTGGGAGCATGTCACCAGACACAGGACACGCTCTGTGTCACTCTCCTGAAGTCCACAGACACCCTAGATACCAGCAATGGCTCCATCCTTCAGAGAAGGAGACCCACGCCCAGAGTTCAAATTCACACCTGGTGCATGTGGAGGCGGGACCCAAACCCAGGCAGCCAGGCTTAGAGGACCTCCTTACCCAGGGTGGAGAGGGGCTAGGGTTTCACACCCAGAGCACTGCCAGCGCCCAGCACCTCGGCACTCAGTTGTTTATCTCCAGGCTGCACAGTGATGGCTCGTCCCATGTGGGGCATGTGCCCAAAATCCATCCTTGGCACTTCACTGTGAAATACCCTGTAGAAATTTTTTTTTGAATAATTTTAACTGGCCTTGTTGTTTTTCTGTTAATCAGTCAGGGATGTTTTTCATGAGCCTTGAACACGTCACGCTTCATGTGTGAATTCCCAGATGGACCCTAGTTGTTTATCCTTCCTTCCTTTTCCTAATCTGTCTCTTTCCTTCTCGTTCTGTCCCTGCCTCACTCTTCACACGCATCGTCCCTCTTTCCGTCTCCCTAGCTGCGTGTCACTGTTCTCTCTGTCTCTGTCTCTTCGTCTCCCATTTCTGTCTTTCTCTAATTCTCTAAACACATGTGTCTGTCATGTATGTCTGTGTGTGGCATCTGTCTGTCTCTGTCACTTCTCCCACACTGTCTGAATTCTAAGGATACAGCTGGACGGAGTTTAACCACCGTCATCCCTTTGGACCAGTTCCTTGCACAGACACCTTGAGGACTTAGGCAGAGAAACACACGGAGGAGGCACCGCGCAATTTTAGCTCTTTGTCATTTTCCTGTCACAAACTCTAAATCACAGAGTGACACTTTATAATAGAATAAATTAACATCTCCTGGCTCGTAGCATTTTTTTCATGTTCAAAATAATGCATATTCATTACAAAACTCAAAAAGCAAAAGAGAAAACTCGCCTCTTATCTCACCACCTACCTACAAACTGTTGACAGGTTTTCCTTCTAAATGTGCACTGCCTGTTTGCCTTTTGAAAAGCAGAGCCCTAATTAAATATTGCCACGCTGCGCGCCCTTCGTACACAGCATATTACAGATCGTTTAAAAAGCTCCTCTTAGGTATCCTTTTACTTGGTTTAAATTTTTAAATAAATTCAAGGTAATTTTTTTCCCCAAAGACCAGCTCTAGATTTGGTGTATTCTCAATACTGAATTTTTTTTCTTTTTTCTTTAGCTTTCATTGATTTCTACTCTAATTAGTGCTATTCCCTTTATCTTTCTTTTGTGTTGTGCCTTTTGTATGATCCCTTCCTTCTTTTCTTTCTCTGGTTGGTGGTTGCTGTTATGCTGTACTTTGAAGGCTCTTCACTAAGAGCCTTCCCTGCCCCTCCAGGTGTTTATTTTATTTTGAGACAGTCTCACCAGTTTTCCCAGGCTAGCCTTGACTCACCCTATAGACTCAGCAGGCTTTGAATTTGTGATCCTTCTACTTCAGCCTCCCAAGTAGCTATGATTATATGCTACCAGGCCCAGCTCTTATTATTCCTATTCTCTGGTATATGGTGGCTTTAATTTTTTCTGTTTCCTGTTATTATAACATTATATATAATATTATATAAATTATATATAGTATATATAAATTATATGTATAGTATATATAATATTATATGGTATATAATATTATAATATTCCTGTATTAATAATACCTAGATTAATAATTTTAAACCTGCCATTATATATTTATAATTATTTATATATAACTATTTATTTATATATATAATAAAATTTCCTTCTAAGCCCTATTTATGACATTCCTCAATAAGTATTTTTATTTTCATTTTGTTCAAAATATTTAAACTTTTATCTTGACATTTCTGCTTTGGCTCGTATGCTTTTACAAGTGTATTGAGCTAGGCACAGCAGAACATCTAATCCTAGTGGTCAGAGGATTAAGCGTGCAGAGCCAGAGTTCAAGGCCAGCCTGAGTTGAGTAGCAGGTCTATCTTTTCGTTTAAAGCATTATATCCTTTCATCGCCAGCATTTTGGATTTTCCAGTTCTCTTTGTTATTGTTTTCTGTTAGATTTGCCGTGGTCTGAGGGCACACCCTGCATTAGTTCTATATTTTACAGTTGTTGGTATGTTATTTGTGGCACAGAATATGCTGTCTTGGTGAACGGTCCAGGTGAGCTTGAGAAGAAAGTGTGTCTGCTGTGTTGGGTGGATATCATCGTCTCTCTCTCCTGTCTGACTGAGGTGCTGTGGAGAATCACTGCCTGGGGGAAGGGGCTCGGAGTTCTTAAAGGAGAATGAGATCCGTGACTCGGGAACTGCACTTTACGAGGGGCCACCTTTCTCAGGGCTCTGAACTGGTGCCAACGCTCTGCCCAAGCCTATCACTGGTAGCATACGCTGGTTCTCCAAGATGGAACTCGGGAATTTGCATTCCAATGAGTTTCCCAGGACCACTCTTGGAGAGCCATGGTCTATGACCATGAAGGAAGTAAAGGATAAATATAAAGTATTTGGCATAATGCCTAACATCTAATGAATATACTATGGTGGTATATTATTTGTATTTTAATAAATAAATCTTGTCTGAAGATCAGGCAAAGCTAAAGCCACTAGAGGTCAAGTAATGGTGACACACACCTTTAATACCAGGATTTGGGAGACAGAGTCAGATGGATCTCTGTGAGTTCAAGGCTACCCTGGGCTACACAAGATCAGTGCAGAAACAAATCTGCATTGTAGGTGGTGGTGGCCTACTCCTTTAACTCCAGTACAAGGGAGTCGTGCCTTCAATCCCAGCACTAGAGGGAAGCCCCTTTAAGGCAGCCAGCTGGAATTGCCGATCAAGAGAGTCAGGACAGAGTAATGTCCCCTCTGGTGAGGTGTCTAACGCATAGCAACAGCTAGAGCCATACCACTGCCAATTCTGGTGTTCACAACATCCAACAGAAACTAAAGGGGAAGTTGAGGCTGACAGCTGGAACTCCCAGGTGAGTTTTCTTTCCACAGTTGAGTGCACCGTGGCTGAGCTTGTGGAGCCTCTTCCCACTCCAGGCTCCTTCAGAATGTGTGATAAACACTGGCAATGTCTTCTGGAAATGGTTTGTTTGCCTTCCAGCTCTTCTCAAGGACAGAGTGTCTTACTCTGGGGATATTTTGCTGTTCTCTCCCCTCCCTGTCACAAATCGGGGTAGGGCAGTCTATACCCAGACCTTGGAGGACACTTTGAAACAAACCTGTTTGTGTCTGAAATGGGGACGGGGACAACCACATTTCTAGAGCCAGCTTCTCAGTGAGCTGAACAACACACGACACTTTGCCAATATGATGTGTGGGCCAAGCAAAAGAGAACTCCTTGCATATGTGTGTGGTTACACACATAAGATGTATCCGAACAGAACCAAGGCCTAGCTATGGCTTTAGGGAGCTACAGAAGAAGAGAGTGCCTAGGTGTTGTGTGTGTAGTTGGTCAGAGAGAGAGAGAGACAGAAGATCTGGACCATGGGAATTCAAGTATAAGAGTGTAGGCAAGGAGCAGTGAAGCCTGCCCACAGTTGGGCAACCCTTCATGGCCAAGCAATATTTGGAGGCATTACAAGGAAGTTGCCCCCATGAGCTTGGAAGTTGAAGGCCACTGTTTCTTCTCGCTCCTCTGGACCTGAAATATAATAAGCACTCAGTAAGCAGTAAACAAATTTCAGGTGGTGCGGACAGATGGTGTAGCAAACATTTCCATCTTGCATAATTATGAGGAGTGTGTGCAGATGTCTGGGCATCCTTGGAGAAACAGCCTGGTATCCTGGTACTCACTGGCCTAGGTTTGAATCCAGTTGTATGTGGATTCTTTGGTGTACTTGCTGTGTGACTTTGGGTCAGAAAATATCCTCTTTGAGCCTTGGGTTTAGCTTCCTGTGTGCTCCGCCTTTCAGAGAAGAAGATCCCAGTCACAATATCTTACTCTCAGTACAGAGAAGATCTGACGGAGGACAAGAAGATCCTGTTGGCTGCCATGTGTCTTGTCAGTAAAGGGGAGAAGCTCCTGGTGGAGAAGGACATTACTCTGGAGGACTTCATCACCATCAAGGTGACTCCTGTCCACATCTACTACCCTGTCTCTGACAGGGCTGAGGCAGGGTATCCAAAACTGGGGTCTGAGCCTTGGGCCCCAGCTCCATCTCTCAAGAGTAGGGAAGCCTGTGCTATTTTAACAGGGCATGTGGGGGCAGAGGTGGGTGACTAGTGCCACATTCTTTGGCCCAGTCAGAACCGTGGGCTTCAGGAAGTGGGGATGCAGAGGATGCTGGATGACTCATGGATGCTGCCTCTCCAGGTGCTGGGCCCAGCGGTGGTAGGAGTGGCGGTCGCTGTGGAGGTGATGGTGATCAACCCCCTCTCGGAGAGTGTAAAGGACTGTACGCTGATGGTAGAGGGCAGTGGCCTGCTCCAAGGGCAGCTCAGTATCGAGTAAGTGCTGGAGTGTTGATTGACAAGGACAGGGCCAAGAAGAAGGTACTGAGAAGGCAGCAGGAGAGACTCTGTGCTTCGGGGACACACCTACTGCCCGTAACATCAGCCTTTATCCATTTAATCATTACTTCGCTTGCCTAGCAGACCCTTCGAGACAGTTGACACATATCACTCATTTTCGTTCAATTTTCCACTTACTTAACATGCACTTGCCATCTAGTCGTTCATATTTATATATAAGCGTGTTGTGCTACCCGCATGCCCGTGTGCCATGTGTGACCCTGGTCCCCACTGAGTCCACAAGAAGGCATTAGGATCCCATGGGTCCAGAATTCCATTTGGCTATGAGCCACCATGAGGTGCTGGGAATCAAACCCAGGTCCTCTAGAGAGCAGTCAGTGCTCTTCGCCTCTGAGCCACCTCGCCGGCCTCATTGTCTGTCTCTAATTCATTCATTATCCACTCTTTCATTCATAGTTCGTGCATCAGTTATTCAGCCGCTCAGCTCAGTTTGGACCGGCTCGCTCACCTAGCCCTCCGTTGTTGAATTTGCTCTCTCATTTGCCCACCTTCATTCACGTGTTCATTGACTCTCTGCACGTTTAGTCCTTGGCCATGCTAATCTGTGCTCTGAGCCACATGGATGTCATTGGGGGTATTAAAATGGCTGTTGGATGGGAAGAGTGTGAGGGATGAATCCTCACACTCTAGGGGACCAGAGGCAGTCCTTGAGAGAAGGTGGGTGGGGTTAGGGAGAAGCGTTGGTACCACTGACGTCTGGGCTGGTCCCTAAATGATAAGGATAACATGAGGCACTTTCCCGGCATAGAGAAGGAAGACGGGGTTCCCAGGCAGAGGCCTCTGGTGCAAAGGGAAGGGCTCTTTAGGGAGAGAATCTCGTTCTGGGTTCCTGGTGTGTTAGGAAAGAAAAGGGGCGTGTCTACAGCAACCTCGGTTCCAATCCAAGTCACGGCACCAAAAAAAAAAAAAAAAAGAAAAGAAAAGAAAAGGGGCAGTAAGATGGAAGGAATGCTAGATCCAGAGCCAAGGAAGGAAGCGCAAGGCATGCTCATGGCTAGAACCGGTGAGGGAGGGGACTAACATAGCCAAAGCGGAGAAATGTGAGCCATAAATGACGGTAAAGCTGTTGACCCCGAGGGTCGAGACAAGCCAGGCTGAGCTAGACTCAAGGAGAGAGGATTAACTATCTGCCTTTTTCCCTGCTCTTGCCTCCAGGGTGCCCAGCTTGCAGCCTCAAGAGAGGGCCTTGATCCAGTTCAACATTACCCCCTCCAAGAGTGGCCCAAGGCAGCTGCAGGTGGACCTTGTCAGCCCGCAGTTCCCAGACATCAAGGGCTTTGTGGTCATCCACGTGGCTACAGCCAAGTGAGGGACCATGAGTGACTTTGGGAGGATTCTGTCCCTTTGTTTGTTTCTCCCATATAAGATCCAGGAGTCCTAGGTTAGCTTCTGTCTTTGCCCTACTTTACAAGTTTAGGTAAGGTACACTGAGGTGCTGGACTCAGTAATCCTCCCCCTTCAGGACAAGTGGGTGATGTAAGCGCTTTGGGATCCTCCAACACTCGTCACCTTTCTGCTGGGAGAATGGCATGGCCCAGTCTTCTGAGAGCCCTGGCCTCGATAGTTCTGCCAGCTCAGCCCAGGCAACTCACTGTTCCTTGCTTTTCTTTCATTTTTTTCAAATGTCCTGGACACATTTGGGCACAAGAATTCTCCAAGCCAAAACACTGCCATGATAGAGGAACCCTCCTGAAGGCATAAAGCAAAGTAGAAGCAGGACTGAGAACCACGCCATTCACCCAACTGTTACCCCAAACTCATGGTCTTAAGAAAAAGCATTGGACCTTCAGCAACAGATTTTCCCCTCAGTGGAGACACTGGCTCTGGATTTGAGGGGCTAAAGCTGCCTGGGAGCAGTTGAAGAAGACAAAGGCGCTCTCCCCTAAACTCGGCAGCATGGATACGCTCTGGGTATGGCTGTCCTGGAGTTTACATGATCACCTTGGATCAGCCAGTCACCCTTTCTTGGAACCAGGATGGCTCCCAACTGTGCAGACCCTACACTTGGAATTGAAGTGGGACCCGGATACCCAGGTTAAAGACCAGAGTCACCACGGGGCCACGAAGAATATGACACTGGATATGAAATTTAGCGCTGAAATTTCCTGGACAGCCCAAGAAATTAAAATCAAGCTACAGTTGAAGAACTTTGGAGAACACAGCAGGTGCATCAGCAATGTGGTGCCTCCTGGGTACAAATGAAGATGAGGGAGCTCGAGAGATGGCTCAGCGGTTAAGAGCACTTTCTGCTCTACTAGAGGGTCTGAGTGTGGTTCCCAGGTGCCATGGCAGACACTCACAACCTCTGTAGCTCCGGCTCCAGGGGTCGAACACTTCTGGTCTCTGGGGGCAACTACACTTATGTACATACACCCTCCCCCCAAACGCCTGCAACTGCAATAAAATAAAACCTTTTTTAAAATACGGATGAGAATAATTTGTGTTGAGAGCCAAGTGAATACACACTATTTGCTAGATGATTCCTGAGGCGCCCCCACACAAGTACTGACAAGTCTACAAAATGTGAGATGTGGTGGCCAGATAAGTAGATGTGTCAGAGGCTTGAAGCAGGAGGATTGCCATGAGTTCAAGGCCAACCTGGGCTACGTAGTAAGTTCAGGCCAGCCTGAGCCACAGTCTGTTGACAACAAGGAACCTGGGCTCAGCACTGGTAGAGGTCAAGGGAGCAGAAGTAAACAGGAAGCGGCCTCTCCCTGCTGAAGACCCTGTGGCAGCCAAGAGGGTGGGGGCTTGCACAGTTCTGCAACTGAACTCAGTGGGATAGTGTGTTTAGGGGACGAGGATAGCTTGCTAGGTAGCTGTTTCCCATGATGCATCCCGGCTGACCCAAGACAGGACTTTAATGGAACCAAACTGACCTCACCCTGACTGGCAGCATCAAGGCTTTATGTAAGATTCAGATTTTCTGTTTCCTTTAAGCTATTCCAGCTTTCAGGAAAGACTACCTGCTTTCTAGAAAATTCTGAACACCGAGAGGTAAGGGATCTGGTCTTCTACAGTCAAGTTCCTCCCTTCCCAAGGGTTTGTAAGGCAGTGTAAGGCCCAGCATAAGTTTTTCAGGCCTTGTGAACCAGGAGGCCTTCATTGTAACTGCTCAACTTTGATTCTACAGCACTGAAGTTAGCACAGATGGCGCACAACCAGATATGTGGCATGATAAACATTATTTAAAACAGGCTGCAGGCCAAGCCCACCCTGGGTTGGAGTTGTCCAACCCTTCCGCAGAACAGCAGGCTAACTCAAATGCTAGCATCCAGCTCAAACCAGGGCTAAGGCAAGCTTTGAGGATCTCCAGAGTGAAAGGAGATAAACTCTCAGCTTGAGACAGTGATTCTAGATTGAGTTGTGATTCAGATATGGGCTGGATCGTTAACTCCGACACTAAACCAGATCCTAACCCTTGTCCTCAAATCAAGACCTGGCTAGTACCAAACAGAATCCATGCTAACACAGCCCCTGGACCAACTCCACAGCAACTCTGAGGCCAGACTATAGTTCACACCTGACATAAGGATCTGACTCTAACCTCTTTATTGACTCCTGACCCTAGACCGACCCCTAGCCTCGGTGAGACCTGGCTCTAGGCCTTGGCTTCAGCTGTTCTCTCCAAAGCTGGGCTTTTAAAATGGGACCCAAATCTGCTGTCCCAGTCACTGAGCGCAAAGGACTGTCTGCCTGGGCCAGGTCTCTGAGCATCACCCTTCTTTTTCTTCAATGATATGGGGCTGAAATACTGAAGTCTGATGTGCCCCCATCCCGCCCGCCCCAGTCCTCCCTGAAAGAAGCCATATCCAGTGTGGTCCCCACAGTGTCTTAGTAGGGATTTCCAGTGCTGTAATAAACACCATGACCAAAGCATCATGGCGACGAAAGGATTTATTTCAGCTTACAGTTCTACATCACAGTCCGTCGCTGAGGGAAGTCAAGGCTGAAACTGAAGGAGAACGAGAACCCAGAGGCAGAAAATAAAGCAGAGAACATGGAGGGCTTTCTTGTTCTCCATGGCTTGCTCAGCTCATGACCACTGACCCAAAAGTGGAACTGTCCACAGAGAGCTGGACTCTTTCACATCGGTCATTATCATGAAAATGCCCCACAGACATCTCACAGAACAATCTGATGGAGGCAACTCCTCAAGATTCTCTCTTTCCTGCAATGATGGTGCACGGCTTTAATTCCAGCACTCTGGAGGCAGAGGCAGCCTGGTCTACAAACTCTGTAAGTTTGAGGTCAGCCTGGTCTAGATAGAGAGTTCCAGGGCAGTGAGAGCTGTTACACAGAGAAGCCCTATCTTGAAAAATAAAATTAAAAGAAAAAAATCTCTCTTCTAAGGTTTGTTTACGTTTGTATCAAGTTGACAAAAATCACCAGCTCACAGAACATCTGATCAGAACTTCTGATGCTTGTCCCCCAAAGAGAGAGATACTGACAATACCGGCTCAGGACAGAAAGTCACCTGCTGCTACTGCTGCTGAAAGGGACACTCCTCTCCAGAGCAGGAGTCATTGCAGAGCAGTGGAAAGGGGCCCCTCGATCCTCCAACAAATCATCCTCAAATTCAGGGTTGGGCTTCCCGGGAAGCCCCTTGAAGGTGGAGTTCAGAGTACAAGCTATTGACTGAGTAGAACCTGGGTTCCAGCACCCACAGTCAGGCTTGGGAGAGCTGGTGTGAGCAGAGGAAGGAGTTGAGCCAAGGTGGAGGCCATGGGACAGCCTTGGGCAATGTGTCCCCCTCTGCTTACCTTAGGTAGCTCCAGAGCTAGAATGGCCTGTCAGAGTGTCCAGGCTGACGGGCAGGGCTGTGTTTCTCTGATGGAAGCCATCACTGATTTGCCTAGGAACACGATGCTGGTTAAGAGAGGGCTCTACAGCTGGGATGTCGCTACATGGACAATAACTCTACTGTGCTCTCTACCAGGGAGCAGTTACCACCACCGCAGGGGGTCTGGGCTGTGTCCGGTCCCCACCCTGAATGCTATGTAAGTCCAAAAACAAGACTGTGCCAGATGTCACTCGCACATTCTCTAGTCAGTGAAGATGGGTGTCCACTGGGACATTTTCTAGCATGACACACAGAGGGAGAAGCAAAAGTAAACACATAAGTGGATTATTGAATATATCAACTAATTGAATTCAGTGTTGAGTGCCAAAAAGAAAACAGAAGTGACAACCCCTCCCTAAAAGTGATGGCCCTATTTTTAGAGAGAAAGACTCTCTGAGAAGAAGGCTGGGGTTTTAATGACAATAAAAACAGTGCTCAAACTAGTGTGCATGTTGGGAGCGACTTCAGGATCCTTACAAATGCTCATCTTTCCTTCACAGCAGCTCCGTAAGAAGGCTCTCTCATCGTCCCCTCATTGCAACTGAGAAAGGAACACAGGGTCACTCGCACACAATCACACAGCACCTGTGATGGCTTACATTATGTATTAAGTTTAAATGACTGTGCTTAAGAGAGCTATAAAACAAAAATGCCTCTAACCTGTGAGCCCCACTTGCCCAAGGACAGAGAACTGGAATGCTGGGGGCTGTTGTTCATGTGAGATAACAAGCCAGTATTTTTGCATCTGTAAACAAGTCTGGTTGCCCCAAAGGCACAGGATGTGTGCTTGATTGTACATAGGCAGGGAGTACGTCAGGATGTGTGCTTGTCTCTGATTGCACAAAGTCAGGAAGTATGTAGCCTTGTGGTTTTGCCTATATAAACCCCTGACTTAATGTCATTGGGCACCATCTTCTGTGCATGAGCCTGAGTCTCAGGTATGGACCTGGCCAGTTTTCATAATCCTAGACAGCATTTAATAAAACCTGAGAATAAAAAATCTTAATTGGCAGAATCTCTGAGCAATCCCAGACTCTTAACACACCTAAGTGGTGGTCTGTGGTATCTGAAGTTTGTTTCATGTGAAGAGCCAGCTGTATAAAGGTCTAGGAAACCCTGTTCCAGTCAGAGGAAAGTTTAGGGTTTGCCTTAGCTTTCTGTTACCGTAACAAAATACCAAAGATGATCAACATATGAATATGGAAATGTCGGGGAGCTGGACAGATAGCCCAGTGGTTAAGCACTGGCGAGGTTCAATTCCCAGCATCCACACAGTGGCTCACAAATGTCTGTAACTCCAGTTCCAGAGGATCAGTGCCCTCTTCTGGCCTCTACAGGGAAGAGGCACATGGTAAACAGGCATATGTGCAATCAAGACACCCATACACATAAAGAAAATAAATAAAAATAAGGAAAGGAAATGCTCACCTTGGCTCATGGTTTTGGAGATTCATTTTGTGGTTATTTGGCCTCGCTGCTCTTGGGTCCATGTTGAGGCAGTGCATCATGGGAAGGAGCCCATGGTGAAGCAAAATTCCTTATCCATGGTAACCAAGAAATGAAAAGGGCTAAGAGGAGAGACCAGGGTCTTACCCACTTCCAATGTCTGTCCTTATGTGACCAGATTTCCGAAAAGTCCTCTTAAAAGCTCCAGTATCCACTGAGGGTACCACAGCAGGGACCACACGGGCCCATGGGACACCTATCAAAAGCATAGCAGGGTTCCCTGGATAGCAAACATATCTTTTCCAAAGTGACTCTTGGCTTCCATCTGAACAGCCTCTTCCTCTTCGAAACACTAAACTTCTGTAGTTAGTATTCCCCCAGCACAGGCCAAGCTGAGTACCCTGCCCCAGACAGCCATGTCCTGGAACTTTGCCCTTAGTGATTAAGATGGAGGAAATGTGCAAAGGTGTTTCTGGTGATGGCAGAAGCCTCAGTAATGACCTGGCTAGTTGACTTCTGCCACGACACATTTGCTGTGTTCAGGTACCAACTGCTGTGTAACAAACAGGCCCACAATTTAAAGCTTAAGATAATGACAAATTGCTCATATGTCTGCAGTCTGGATGGAGTTTGGAGGGGAGAGCTGCTCTTGGCAACCAGGAGCAGGTCAGACTCCCCGGATTGAACACCCGGGCTGAACACACACCCACAATCCCTCCCCCTGTCCTGGGCTTTCTCACCACATGGCATCTGGCTGCCCAAAGGCACTCTTTCAAGAAGATACCCTCTTATTCATTCAGCCCCAAGAATCCCTCAGACTTAAAGCGCTTCTGGATGAGGCTGGTTTCTTAACTCCTGCTTACTAGGACAAGGCCAAGGGACACAGCCCAGTCTGCAGTGTCCGTTTGCACTCTCTCCTCCCTCAGGAGTTGTCAGAAAGGTGCCTGTGGGATTGGCTGCTGTCTGTGAGCTGTGCGAGCCTCGAGATGCTAGACCTGGGACTTGAACCTTTTCATTTAACGTAGGCCTTTCATTGCACAGGCCTGAGCTCGTCCCATGATAGTGCACTGGGATGCATCTCTGTTTACATTCTCAGGTGCCCAGTGTGGTTGAACCAAGGGGAATCTGGGCATTAGCATACCGCTCTCCTGCTTTGTACAGAAGTCCCCCGTGCAGTAAAGTAAGAAAACACGATAGCTTCCCAAAGTTGGAGTTCAACAAAAATCAGAGTGGAGATCTAGAAAGAGGAAAGATGGAAACTAGCTGGTCATAGGGACTTCGATGTGCTCCAACACGGGCCTAGGATCTAGGGAGCCTGCCCAGCCCTGCACACAAGCCCAGGATGGGGCAGGACTGGGCACTGCCCAGGAAAGACCGGGAGTCCTAAGCAATCACCCCACCTCTAGTTGACTTTGCAGAGATGCATGAGCAGGAAGTAGGGGACAATGAGGAGTGGCAAACTTCCTGCCAAAGAATGAAGGTGTGCCCCAGCACAGAGAACCTTGGTAAAGCCTGGGAGTCTCCCATTGAAGGCACTTACCAGCAATACACCAAGATTCCAGTTTCTACACACAGCTCTACAGAATTAGGTCAAGAAAGTCACCAACAAACAACAAAACCCCACAGCAATACCCACTGGGGAGACAGGGAGCTTGCTTCCAGATTCACCATGCAATATTAGCTAAAGTTCCGGGGCAGAGGTGAGGTTACATACAAGATCTGGCACAGGTCCAAAAACAACAACCTCTGAAACAGGCTGTCCCTGAGGAAGCCCAGACAATGAGCCTACAAAAATCAGCTGTTTGAAATGTTCCAAGAGCTAAAAGATGACAGAGGGATAGCGCAGTCAGTGAAGCACCGTGCAAGCGTGAGGACCGGGAAGCAGAAGCCTGTAATGTGAGCTCTAGGCCTGCGGTTCCCTGGAAGCTCAGGGACAGTCTAGACAAACCGGTGATCCCCAGGCTCAGTGAGAAACCCTGGCTCAAAAACAAGGCAGAGAATCAACCTTTGGCTTCCATACGCACACATATATGCATATACCATACACACAAGGGAGAAATATATAAAAAGTTAAAAGATGATGAAAATAGCATCTTAAGCTAAAGACTATCACCAAAGAGTAGATGTTCTATATAAAAATTAAACAGAAATTCTGGAGTTGAAGCATACTAAACATAATGCAAACTTTGCTCCAGGGCCTTAACAATAGATCTGGGCTGCAGAGGAAAGATCCAGATTCTCTACATTTTTGTTTCCTGGTAAACACCCTCTAAAGTTATGTCTTTGGGGGTGGGATTAATTCTCAGGTCCAGCCAAGACCCTAGAAAAAGTCCTAACTTCACATATAGAGTCCATCAACTGTAATTCTGTTTATTTAACCCAGAGAAATGGTGTTCATACAAAAACCTGTGTGCAGATGCTTGCAGCAGCTTTGTTCATCATAATCCCAAAGTGGAACACGTCTGTCCTTCAACTGGCATTTAAACAGCTTGTAATATACCCACGCTGTGGAATGCTACTTGGCCTTGAAAAGAGAGGAACTGTTGACATCAATAACACCTGGAAGAATGTCTCAGAATTATGTCAATTTTTGTTTTAAAAGCCAACCGTGGGGCTAGGGATGTCACTCAGTTGGTAGAGTACTCACCTAATATACACAAATCCCTAAGCTTACTCTCTAGCCTTGCATAAACTCAGTGTGGTGATCCTAGCATTTGGAAAATGAGAAATTCAAGATTATTCTTGGCTAAATAGTAAATTCAGGGCCACCTTGAGTACTTGAGATCCTGCCTAAAAAAAAAAAAATTCTAAAAGGTCACATCCTTTGTGATTCCACTTAAAAGTCTTAAAATGAGAAAATAATAGGAATGGAGAACAGATTTCTAGTTGCCCAAAGTCTAGGATATAGCGAAAAGAGTGTGAGAATGGGTATAAGGAATCACACACACACAAGTCTCCTGGGATGGACCACCCTGCCATGATCACATCAAGGCTAACACTCTAGCTACAATATTGCCCTACAGTTTTCAAGATGTTAGCACTGGGCCAACATTCCTGAAGGATACAAGGGACTTAGCCGAACTGTTTTTTCAGTTGCATGTGAATCTAGTCATTTTAAAATAATAGACTTAATTTTAAAAAGTAATTGGGATTTATTTTACAGCCTAGAATGATGTATCCTTAAGAGTGTCCCATGTGAGCCGGGCAGTGGTGGTGCACACTTTCAATCCCAGCACTCAGGAGGCAGAGGCAGGCAGATCTCTGTGAGTTCAAGTCTAGCCTGGTCTACAGAGCGAGTTCCAGAACAACCAAGAATGTGTCACAGAAAAACCCTGTCTCAAAAAAAAATCTATTTCTGTTTTCCCTTCAATAAACACCCAGAATATGCTTCTCATCATCACCAACTCCACCCCGACTCATGCTGTCACCTTGCTGGGGATTCTGCAGCGCCTGCCCCATCCCTCCTCCAGGAAACTTCCCCTCTTTAGGTCCCGTTTCACCCAGAGTGAAAGCAAGTGTCCTTTGGGGTTCCCTGACTCCTCTAAATTCAGCTTTGATTATAATTTAACTCTTGTGGAACTGGGCATCTCCATCAGTCAGGTCTCCTCGGAAGGCAGAAGCTCTGTAAGGATGTTAGTAAGAAACAGAGCATCAAAGAGCAGAAGCACAGGTTTCTAGAGCAGATACCACTTCAATGACTGAGACAGAGTGTCCGAGGAAAGGCATAGTCCCCTGTCCACCCCTAACAGGCCTGAGAGCCAGGCCTTGCTGGGTAGGGAGGCTGTGGAGCAATGGAGAAGCTCCTGTGACATCTTAGCAGAACTTGCAGTAAATCTGCTGGGGAAAGCCTTGCTGAGAAACTGCCCACAGGCTCTGTGGCACCACACCACCCAAAAATGCCAGTGCTTAGTGCCAGTGCCTACTGTGCATGACAAAAGCCCTCTCCCTGCAGAATCTTGGTGCCAGAGAAATCACCCCACCTGGGCTGCAAGAGAAAAGGCCTCCTGATTGCTCACCCACATTTCCCATTTCAGGATTCCCTCCGTTTGTGTTTTCTTTATTGCCTCCACTAGGATGACCCCAGCCAAGAATCTAAATGATAGAGGAGAAAGTTCCTGAAATGACCCTACCTTGTACTCAGACTGATCTTATCATCATAGAACCTTCATCCAGTAACTGATGGAAGCGGATGCAGAGATCCACAGTTAAGCACTGGGCCGAACTATGAGTCCAGTCATAGAGAGGGAGGAGCAAGATTATGGGCAAAGGGGCCAAGACCATGATGGGGAAACCCACAGAAACAGCTGACCTGAGCTAGTGAGACTGACAGCTGAGGAACCTGCCTGCATAAGGCCAAATTAGGCCCTCTGAATGTGGGTGACAGTTGTCTGGCTTGGGCAGTTTGTGGGGCCACTGACAGTATTTATCCCCAGTGCACGAACTGAGTCTTTGGAGCCCATTCCATATGGAGGGATACCTTGCTCAGCCTAGATACAGCGGGGAGGGTCTTAGTACTGCCTCAAGTGACAGATTTTGTTGACTCCCCATGGGAGGACTCACCCTCTCTGCTGAGTGGATGGAAGGTGGGGTGTAGGAAAAGTGAGGGGAGTAGGAGGAAGAGAGGGAGAGGGAACTGGAATTGGTATGTTAAAAAGGTTGTTTTTTAAATAAAAAATTCACGTTTTCAGAGAGAGAGAGAGAGAGAGAGAGAGAGAGAGAAAGCCTTGCTTGACAATGTCTCTCCAGCACCCTCTACTGACAAACCTGAAAATCTGCCCCTGACCACAAAAACAAAGCAAGGTGTATGGAGATGGAGCTGCCCTGACAGAAAACCTTCCTGGTGTTCTCTAAAAAACCAAGCAAGGCCAGCCAGCGCCTTCTGCACTAACACTCTATGGGAGGCTCTCTCAGCTTGCCTCATACCCGCGTGGGCTGTCCCCTTGCTTTGCTTCCTACAGACTTCTGGTTCCAGTCACTAAGGAAACAGAACCACACTGCAGACACAGTCCGTCTCCCCCACCAGAAATTCTCACGGCTCGGCACCATTCCTTTACATAGCCCTTCAGTTTCTACCTTCCCCTCAAATGCAAGCTCCTCAGGCACGGGCAATCAGATTTTACTTACTTTTCAGAGCTGAAGAGAAAAGAATGGTGTCTAGCACACACAGTAGGTGCACAATGAAAATGATGGATAAATGAATTATGTTAGGACCATATAGCGAGAGGACGAATACCAGCCATTGTCATCCGGACAGCTCCCACGCTTCCAATGCCTCTTTAGACTGCCTCTGAGAGCTCTTGGTTGTCTGCTCTTCCATCCTTACAGGTTTTATTCACACACAGAAATTTACTCACGTCAAGAATGTGCAGAACTGGGGAGGCTGGAGCTGGAAGATCATGAGTTTAAGGCCAGCCTGAGCTACATAGCAAAGCAACCAATGAAAACAGGTACATGTCACCGAATTCTGTCACAGGCTAGCACATGCACGCACGCACACACACTCCTGGGGGAACCAGGACTCAGATAAAAAAAAAAAAGAAAGCATCCCAGCCCCCCACCTGTGCCATCTGTGTGACCCTGTGTGGGTCAAACTCAGCTTCAACAGTTAATTCTTACACTTTGTGAATGGAGTTACCTTGTTGGGATGTTTTGAGTTTGGGCTTTGACGTCCCCTCCTTGACAACCTGTGCAGAAGAGTCAAGCTGCCATGCATTGCTGCAGACCCACTGTGCTTCTCCTTGGATGTGAGATGCTCCACTGTATAAAGATACAAGCTGTCTAATTTACTACTGGTGTGTATTTAGGTAGTGTCCAATTTGTGAGTACAGCTTTGTATATAGACAGATTTGTGTATATTTTTATACATGTCTTTTTTGTGAATGTCAGCATTTCTACTGGGTACAATTTTTAGTATTGAAATGCTAAATCATAGAAATCAACTTTACTAAAAAAAAAAAATCCCCACTTGAGACTGACTCGTGTTCTGTCAGTTCATGCTCTCGGGTCCATCTTAAGTGAAGCACCCAACAATGTTCACAGCCCTTAACAAGGAATTCTGGCAATGGGCGTGTTTTTCATGACACCTAGCTAAACACTGGTTTACCAAACAGAAAGAACAAAGATACAACAAGCACAAAAAACCAAACTCCGCAGCAAGTCCACAGCTACAGACTCACTCCTGAAAAAAGAAAAGATGCTGTAAGGGAAGGAGGGAGGGAGAAATGGAGAGAGCGGAGACACAAACCCCAGTCCTCATACCAGGTACAAGAGCCCACATACGCTGTCCCAATCCTCACCGCAGAGCGATGCTGCCTCCTGGTGGATGTGGAACTTGCAAAGATCATCATTTTAAATATGTCTGATTTTCAAAGCAAGGTGATAAACATATTTATCAGGCTCCCCATGATATTCAGTGTAGACTTTCCTTTCTGTTCTTGTTCCTCTCAAAGCAGGTTCCCCCCATAAACAACTCTATCGGCCAGTTCCTTAGATGCAGTGACTTAGATACAGGCATCTGGATCCAACATTTGCCTTCTTTCTAACTTTTGCCTTTAAATCATAAATATAGCGCCTAAAAACTGGAAAATCAAAAGAAGTATTTCCCCACAATCTAATTCATTACTGTCTGATTTGTGGTCATTAAAAAAATCAGAGATATGATTCTCAAATTGGGAGGAATGACCAAACAAGTATGCCCATTCGCAATCATTATGAAGTCACACATGAGCATGGTGACTGTCCCCACAATCCTTTCCTCAACACAATAGATGAAATTAACTTCACATTGTGAAATAAGAATACATATATAAATGGTAAACCATCTTTTGATTGTCAGAGTAGATTGCTTTTTCTTGCTAACTACCAATTCTAAGGCACACCTAGTAAACTGTCAAGTGTGTCCAGTTTGTAACAGGGCAAATAAACTCAAACTTTCAAGATAATTAACTTTAATCAACTTTCTTGATAATTAAAATGTTTACCTCCTTTAACTCAGAAATCCCATTTAATTAGCTAAATATAGAATAATATTTATGCAAAGTACAGCCATCATATTGTTAATGAAAAAATAAGTTAACTGTCCAATCACAGAGAAGAATCAATAGTGGTTTATGTTTTTAAGATTTGAGGATGTTTTTGACAGCACAAGTCTGTAATCCCAGCTATGCAGGAAGTGGCAAAAGAGATTACATTTAAGGCCTGTCTGGATTTGAGTAAGTTCGAAGACAAAGTGGGCAACTTAGACATTATCTCAAAATAAAGAGGACTGAAGATTGGCTTCAGCAGAACAATTGCCCAGTATGGGCAGGGTCCTTAAAGAGTCAATCCCCAGGACAACAAAAAAATTTTCTTTATGGACTGTTAAGATGGTTCAACAGGTAAAAGTGCTTGCATGGTGACTCTTTGTTCTCTGGGACCCACAAGGAGTAAAATGACTCCAAGTTGTCCTCTGACACCATGGTCCATACACCTTAATATAGTAAATTTAGTCATAATTGAAGAGATAGCACAGTGGTTAACAGTTCTGGCTGCTCTTGAAGAGTTGGGCTCCATTCCTAGCATCCACATGGTGACTTACCACAGGATCTGGCAACTTTTGGCCTGAGGACACTGAACAGACAAGAGTGTACTTAGGTACATGCAGCCAAAATACTCAAATATTTATTTATTTTTTGGTTTTTCGAGACAGGGTTTCTCTGTAGCTTTTGGTGCCTGTCCCAGAACTAGCTCTTGTAGACCAGGCTGGCCTCGAACTCCCAGAGATCCGCCTGCCTTTGCCTCCCCAGTGCTGGGATTAAAGGCGTGCGCCACCACCGCTTGGCTCTCAAATATTTATTTTTAAAAATGGGAAAACTTACTTTTGAGTATATAATAAGACAAACAACAAAAAAAAGCAACCAACACACACAAAAAAAGGCAAGCATTAACCACTAGGACTCATTGTCTTCCAAGTCATCCTACTGCGTTAAGCTGCTTCCTTCGATGCTGGCTTCACAATTCTGATGCTGTTGCTTGTGCTTTCAGTGCCAAATCTAAAACCCACCACCGTAGATTCAGTGAATGGTTTGTATTTCCTTCTAATTAGTCTATAGTTGTAACTTTCCTAGATTGCTGAGTGAGGGAGAGGTCTGTGGTTATCTCAGCACTATGTGTTCTAGGTACTTTAATGACCGTCAACCTTACCTCCCTCAAAGGCTTCTCAACTCCATTCTCTACTCACAGGTTTGTACCTAGATGCCATTAATGAACTCCTATTATAGCTTTGACAGCTAACTATACTTTAAACACCTTACTTTCAAGATTTGGGCTATTCAGAACAACACACAAAATTAACATGTTTCTTCTAACTATACCACTAGAATTTTTAAGAGTACTGAACAATGAGCTGGTGCAACTAATGTATTATCAAGCTCCAACTCGTAAACAGATCTTTCCTCATTTCCTTTCACAAGTTTTCACTTTCAGAGTGGAACCTTAGACCTCTTTGATTCTTTTTCTTTGCTATCTCTGATTCCATGTGGAATCAACTAAACCAAAGCAGCTGAGTATACCTAAGAGGGATTTTTTTTTTCTTAAATCATTTCAAGCAGAAGACCCACTTTTAATCTGGACCTTTTGAGGTGGAAAGAGCCATATTTAATCTAAGCCACACCTGCTGGTAGCCTATATAAATATAGTAGTCTACTATGCTTGCTCTTGCTGGCAAGTCCATTCCTTCAGAGCCTACTTCTCCAGGACTCTGGCAAACACTAAAGAACTGAGACATCCAGCCTTGTGGACTGAACTTTTGGATTCCTGGTCTTCCAATGGTAGATAATCATTGTTGGACTACTTGGACTGCAGGCTGCAAGATGTTCTAACACACACACACACACACACACACACACACACACACACACACACACACACCACATTCTGTTCTAGAGAACTCTAATACACTATTTCCAAGTATAATTAATTTCCTTTTCAGACTGACCTCTACCCTACACCTTTGCTTTATTCATTCACTACTGACTGGCCTCATGAATTGTTTGCAACTTCTTGAACACATGAAGTGTGTTCACGTGCAGATAGTTTATTTCACTAACTACACATTTTCTTTTTTTTTAATATTTATTTATTTTATTTATTATACAGTATTCTGTCTGCTTGTATGCCTACAGGCCAGAAGAGGGCACCAGACCTCATTACAGATGGTTGTGAGCCACCATGTGGTTGCTGGGAATTGAACTCAGGACCTTTGGAAGAGCAGGCAGTGCTCTTAACCGCTGAGCCATCTCTCCAGCCCCCTAACTATACATTTTCTTCACAACTGCCCTAGCTTAAGCTTCCAGCACCAAGTGGAAGGAGTAAGAGAATAAGCAGGAACTTGTTATGTTGTTGCCTGTACAGTTACTCCATGACCTTCTGACAGCACTAGAGATCCAATCCTGCTTTGCAGACACTGGGCAAATATTTATTCCATCACTAAGCTACAGACCACTACCCAGTCAGGCCCTGGCTGAGGGAGTTTTGTTTAGAATTTCCTTCTGTTCCCAGTTCGATCACAAAAGGATTTAATCAAATGTTCTGTGTTATTAAGATACCCCTGACCTTCACCTCTGCTATTGCTTTGATTTCCTGGAGCTGCCTTGGCATGCAAAAAAACCCAACACTAACCCACGGCTCACCACTAGCCTTGCTGTGCTAAGTACCAGAATGCTGCTCATTACCTTATCATCCAAAGTGGGTAGAAGAAATCATGGCAAGTCCTTTAAAAGTCAGGTGGCAGTTTGTGTATGAGTGACCCGAGACAATGTTCTAACAAGGTTCTCTCCTTTAGTGTTTGCTTCATAAAAACCTGCCTAGCCCAGGGTGTAACACTCAACAGCATATGATATTTCCTCAAACTCATCTTTAAACCTGATGGACAAAAAGCCTCATTGTAGGTCAGTTTTGTAAAATATTATCAGAAAGCAGCTAAGAGTAGAGTTAATTTTTCTAAGGTAACCATTAGGCACTCAACAAATCAAAGGCTTTTCTAAAGACAAACAGATATAGAGTGCATGTATAACAGTCTCTTAAGAGTTTATTATAAACCAGCTTCAAAGGTCACAGTGGGGAAAAAAAGGACTATGTACAGCCTTTTGGGAAACAGGCAAGGAGCTGAGGAGGACCAAGATGAGCCTAGAGCCTTGGAGGGCATATTCCCCAGGGAGGGGGGCCCTGAAAGGGAAACCAGACGATCCAGGGAGACTCCATGAACAGCATACAAACAAACAGGTGTGTGGTAACTCGGCTCCGGGGAATAGGACCCACACCTCGGTGGAACTACTGCCACAATGCTGTGCGAGGATCAAAGCAGACCTGAAGCAAGAGAAAGTTCAGTCACAACCTCAGCTGTACCAAGCCCCAGCTCCCCATACTCTGCAAGTGACAACTCAGGTGGGTTAACTGGGCTATGCCCAGAAAAAACACAAATCCAAAATCAAAGTGAAATAAGATGGTCATGAAATTTGAACATTGTTTATCTTAAGATCTACCATGACTTCATAGAAAGAACACGGGGCTGGTAGTCAGGATGCTCTCTGGGCTTTTGTTTGTTTTGACAAAGGGACTCACTGTGTAGACCTGGCTGTCCTCAAACTCAGAAATCCACCTGCCTCTGGAATGCTGGGATTAAAGGCATGAGCCACCGTACCCAGCAAAAGAGACTCTCTAATTAAATAGTCAAGGGCATCCATCGGACAGTCTCTACTGTGATCTCAGAGACTCTCGTCTTGCATCCAGGGCCGATGGACTGGACACTGAACATACCTCTGTCCCACTAAGGAGTCAAGGCCAACCTGCTGATGCTTACTCCCTTCTCTCTACTTTCCAGACACAGCTGTCCTCCAAGAGCTCACTTCCCTAAATTTGAGGTCCAAAATCAGATCTGGTCTAAAGCCAATCTTCAGTTTCCAACCCAGTAAACTCTAGGAAAGGAAGCCAAAGCCACTGTTGTAGGGACTTACCTCGCATCCCTGGAGGAGGAGGTCGCATCCCAGGAGGAGGCATGCCCATTGGAGTTCCTCGGCCAGGAGGGATCCCCATTGGGGGACCCATAGGAGGCCTCATGCCAGGAGGAGGGCCCATCATACCTGAAGAAAAAAGCCCAAAAGACTTCTTAAAAGCTGGACGAAGCATACGAAGCTGTTTACCAAGTCAGATAGCCCAATCCATCCTCACAGCCTCTAAAGCAAAGGGGCCCTTGAGCCAGAGTGGGGCTCCTAATTGCTCTCATCCAGCTAGTTCCCAACTCAGTCAGCCAGGCTGGATCTCAGAGTAATCCTGCTTAACTACGCAAACTCATCATCAGTTTCAGTCAAGGATCTATGTCATCACGAATCCAGCTAAGGCATTTGTGATCGATTAGCACTGGTCTCCTGTGAAGATACTCACCTGGAGGAGGTGCCCCTCGGCCCATAGGTGGAGGAGGACCCCCACGACCAGGTGGGTACTGAGTTGGGGCTCCTGCAATACTTGCTGTGGCTGCAGCTGCAGCAGCTGCAACAGTGCCTCTTCCTTGTGGAGTCATCACCTAAAATAACGAAGAGGAATTAAACAGAGCACTAACTCAAGTACACTGAGCCTGAAGTCTCCTAATGCTACAGCTCATGCCATCGGACTTCCCACGTAAAAGTCAGCTATCAGGAAGCCCAAATGCCCAATTTCTAGCCTCTTAGCCTGACATTAAGTGTCCCCAATCCAACCTGGGAAAAAGCACTTGCACTTTTAGTTAATACTGGTGACATGTTTGCTCAGACTTGGTGGGGGGAGGGGCGCTGGCTTGATCCTGCCTCAACAAGGTGAGATAGTACAGACTTAGTTGACTTCCCAGGGGAGACAATCCCAAGAGAGGGGGTAAAGTGGGGGAAAAGGGAAGAAGTGGGAGGAGAGGAGGGGGAACTGGGAGTGACATGTAAAAGTAAGTAAATAAATAAAATATTTTTGAAAAAGATCTTATCCAAAAAAAGACTGGTGACATGGAAAGAGAAAGTATACGTAATGTTACCAAACATTTTGCTCAATTCAGTTGGCCAGAATATCTTTTGTTCATCTCTTCACACAAACACTGTTAGTCTGACAATCCGGACTCATCATGAGATTGGTCACTCATGTCAAGCTATGGGTTCTGCCCTATCCTTTTAGCTACCAGAAACCAGTAGTCCTCTTCCAGTGCCTCACCTGCTGTGATGGTCCTCCAACCCCACGGACTGGCCCAGCAAGTCCTGCAGGGGCCTGGGGCATGGGAACACCAGCAGGAATTCCTCTACCAGCAGCTCTGCCAATACCTGGCCCCCCAGCAGCTCCAGCAAGTGGCACTCTGGCAATACCAGTCTAAAAAGGGAAAAAAAAAATACTGTTGTAGAATATTATTTTAACTGGGCAAGGATGTGTTGCATTTGTTTATGCTGTAGAATATTACTTTAACTGTGTAAAGGTGTGTCACTTTTTAATGTTGCATTTAACGATGTAGGGATGCATGTTTAATTATGTAGACATGTATTACATCTGTTTCACCTTGCCTAGCTAATGTGTGTGATAGGTCTAACAGTGAGCTGAAAAACCAATAGCTAAGCAGAGAAAGGATAGGCAGGGCAAACAGGCAGAGAGAATAGAACTTTAGGCTCAAGAGGAGGAGAAAGATGGGGGACATGCGCATGGCCAGAAGCCAGGGAGCCATTGCAATAGAGAAAGCAAGTAAGAAGAGGTTAAAAAGCCCCAAGGCAAAATATAGATGAAAAGAAAGGGATTAAGTTAAAAGGCTGAACATTCAAAACTAGTAAGTCTGTGTGTCATGATTTGGGAGCTGGTGGGTGGCTCAAAAGGGTCTGGTACAAAAAAGATGGTGAAAGGCTCGGTGACCTAAAAAATTCTAAGTACACCTTGGAACAGCACTAAGAGCCTCTCAGATTTATAAGGCACCTAATCAGCACTAATTATATACACTAACATAGATATATAAACACACACATTCTTCTTCCATGAAAGACTAAGAACCCACCTATCATCCCTTAAAGAGACTATAATTTAAGTCTAGAGAAGCCTGTCAATACCTACACTCATTCCTATAAAAATAAAATAGCACTTGACCTTTCAACAGACACGAGATCCACTGCCTCTCTGACTCTCCCTTGCTAAGTGACAGTGTCCAAATAATACCTCTGATACATATTCACAAACAAGAAAGCCTGTAGAGTCGAAAATAAGGAAAGGAATGAGATAAACTACTCTCTACTCACTAGAGCAACTATCTCTAAGTCATTAGCAGGACTTAAATGAAGAGGGTGACTGAACGATGTTTACAAACTGGAAAGGCAGAACAAGCTTTTACATGTGTCACAAAGAAGCATGTGTGTGGATAAAAATAAACACAGGAGAGCTGAAGAGGCAGCTTAGAGACAGAATGATTGCCCAACATACATGACACCCTGGGTACAAACCAAGCTCTGCAAAATTAAACAGCCACATATATACAAATACAGGTTAAGCACATTCTCCTGATTCACAAAGTCTTGAAATAAAGAGAGAAAACAAATTCAGTTAGGTTCTTTTAGACAGCTCTATTTATAAACATACATTGGTGTTTGCAGAGCCAAGATCATTTGGAATCAAATGGCTGGTTTGCCATTTACTAGTTGTGACATCTTAGGCAAGCTACTAAACTTAGTTTATTTCATCCCTAAGGTGGGAATAATTTTTCAAGAGCAAACTAAAATTCTTATAATGACTAAATAAAACACTGGCAAAAACAAAACAAACACAAAAACACTCATGTCCCTGATGCACAGATTAACAACAAATACTATTATTCTGTAACCACCAAAGCCTTCATAAATTCTAAGATTTGGAGCCGTTTCTGTTTTCTTGAGACAGGGTCTTACTATGTACCCCTGGCTAGCTCTGAACTCAGATCTATTTGCCTCTGCTAGGATTAAAGGTGTGTGCCACCAAACCCAGCAGGAGCTACTATTTATCTTAAATTATTTCTTTTTGAGATTAAATTAGTTTCTCCCTCCCCTTTCCTCCATTCAAACCCTCCTCTTTTTACACTGTTATTACATAAATCTATGAAGCTGTTAATTTTAGTGACTAAATGGCCTCCTGCTGGTTAGAGTTTTCCTGAGAAGGTTAAAGTCTAGCTCCCTCCACTCATTTACTACCTGTAAAGGAGTCCACAGCCAGAGTACCTAACAGAGCCTGGCTCCCATGAGAACCTTCCTTCCAGAGGTATTCAGGAGGGACTTACATCTTTGGGAGGAGGTCCTTCTACTGTCATGGAGACCAGGTTCTCCCCTCGAAGCAACACCAGACCGAGAACTCGCTTCTCTTCCCTTTCCGCTTGTTTGGCATTCTTTGGCCTAAAATTGAATTTTTAAAAGAAAAAGTATTAGAAGGTAGTAAACATTTAGGTTTACCTATCTAGGAACCACCGAGGTTTGCTTTATATTACACCACCTTGACAAACAGTATATAAACTTTTTAAAAACAGGTCCTCTAGACAGAATCCCAGGCTAAATGACCTCATATGGAAAGATGGCGGGCTGCTTTCTACTAAATCAAGAAGATGCACAGACAAGGAGACAGGACAAGCAGCAAGAATGCCCAGCCCTGGAGAAGATGCAAACGCCTTTCCCCGTTTTCTTTGATATTACCTTGTTCCCTGCCTCCAGCTTAAGATTTCATAGACAAGAGGTAGGCTAAGCAATCCCTTAGTGAATCCTACCCACTCCCCATCCATGTATTAGCATATCAGCAACAATTCAACCTCAAGGCTACAATCCACCCTTTACCCTCCATGAGCAATCAAGGGATGGAAGAAAGGGAAAGAGAAATTTAGCATACAAAGGGGAAAAGATCCCCCCCTTTCTAGCTCATATTGTCTTACTTGTTAAATAAGCCTTTATTTTTACAAGAGTCACATAAAATTTCACATGGGTGACCTCAAACAAGAACCCACCCCAAACAGCACAACTGGAAAAGATGAAAGAAATAAAAATGTAAACTAGAAAAAGGAACGGAAAGATGAGAGCAGGGAACCAAAGCCACAGTCTTTAAAGAAGTGATATCCTGAATTTAAAAAAACAAACTTAGTTTTTTCCCTCCATTTTAGCTCATACTGTCTTAGATGTTAAATAAGCTTATATTAGCTTTTTATGACTAAAAAAGAAGGTATTTAATTTTTTTCTCATTAATTTTATTTAAAAAAGCATTTCCCAACAGTTTTTAAATCTGAAAACCAGTTTCATTTTTAAAGTGGGAATTCCACACTGATCTGCTGGCCCACTCTAACACGCACCCAGCACCCAGGCGTCTCGGCATTTTTATTCTACACTTGACCTTGGGCCACAAAAGAAAACAATCTCAAAAAGAACTTAAGGGAATTCGGTCAGAACACGTAAGTGCTGCATGTCAGGAGTGCACATATGACCAAAGTCACACCACTTGTTGAGCCTCAGGATGTCTTCAATATACAGAGCAGGACTGAAACAGACCATACTGTTTAATGGTCCTGAAAGGAATTAGCTAATCAACTTACAGAATTGCAGCAAATGAGAAAATATCTCCAATTTTTTTTTTAGAAAATGCCAACAAAAATGACTGGCCCCAAGCCCACATGGGGAGCAGAGCACTTACCCTGAAGAGGGTCAGAGGCTTCTTAAAGCAGTTTCAGACCAGGCTGCAATAGGAGAGCCCTTTAGGCTACAGCTTTACAAATAGGTAATGAGGCCAGAAAATCAAGCTCTCCCCCCTCACACACCTGTGGGGAGAACATGAGAGCCCTTTACCCCAGTACCCAGGGGCATGCAAAATCAGAGAAATAAAAGCCTAGCGCCCTCCTCACCAAGTTCCACTCTGCTAGAGTCAGAGAGCAAGGTTTTCTGGGTTAAGGAAGAGATTCCTTAGCAGCCAATGTCCCCACTGAAGTGTCTCCCTTCACAAGCAGGTAGGCAAACCTAGCTGAATGGCCATCCCACACCTGGCCCGCCCACCCACC
>NW_004949101.1:17599488-17602184 GCF_000317375.1 Microtus ochrogaster | reverse complement strand
CTTACTTGATCTTCCTGAATTCATCACAGTCACAGAGGATCAAGTTCATATGCTTGTCAAAAGCCTTGAAGGTCCCGATGAAGATCCGGCCATCTTGCAGGATGCATCTCATCCTGTAGTCAATGTGCTGCAGCATCTTGCTGCTCTTACCCACCGTCTGCAAGAAGGAAGCAGGGATCAGTGAGGCTCGGCTCTTCTGGACTCGTACACTTCTTGCCCTCCCCCAAATCTTCCACCACAGCCTAATTTTCTAGGTGCGACTTTCTCAACCATGTTCAGCTAGCTTCCAAACATGCTTTTTTTCTGGGAATCTTATCACCCAGCTTTCAACCTTGACTTCTGCCCATTAATTTGCTATTCTCCTTGCCCTTAAAATAGGCAACCACCCTCCGATTTTAACTGACTTTGTCTATGTTGTGTCTGTCTCAGGAAAGTGTACTGTCCACAAACTAATCAAATCCATCCAGACTAGACATTAAGCCATCAACCACTGTGTATGCTCAGTGCTACTAACATCTAAACCCATCTAAACTAAGAACTGGAATTTAACAGGCACTAAACTCCCACAAACCTAACTGGTATTGACACTCTGCCTACTCAAGTGCCCTTCTTCTCCGTACCACCAACTGCAATTGCTGTTCGCCCCTATGAGCATCACCCAGCCCTAACATGAAAACCCAGATAATATGTCTTCTGCTTAAGGAACCATCTCAAAGAACTGCTCACGAGGATCAGTGTACAATCGGTCCATTTTCCGGGTAATAGCTAATATTTTATTGAGTACTCCCCGTATAGCTAGGCCCTTGAAAGGGATTGTATTAATCCTCAAAACTGGGCCCACTTTTTACTGATAAAAAAGACGACCCAAGCTGAAGGTTAAGTAAGGACTTGTCTCAAGTCAACTCTCAAAACGATTGCCTATCTTCGCTACCTCGGATTTCTTCAGCTTCTCAACCGGAGTAATGTTTCTGGAGATATTCGAGGTTATTTGTTAGGTTTGCTCTGCAGCCAAAACTGGCCTCAAAACTCAGGCGCCTCTGCCTACTTAGGCACAGAAATTATTACAAACTGAGATTTCAAGCAGCGGCCACTTTCCCCGGCTGACCTTTCTAGCCCCAACTTAAGTTCATTACACCTGTGAAAACATCTTTCAGCGACGTCTTGCTACCAACAGGATAAGGAAGGTGCAAAGACCAGGTTCCTGACCGTGTCTGACCATCGACCTCTTCGCTCTCGCGGTTCTCCGCAGTTCTTAGCCTCCCTCCCACCGGACAGCGGGGCGCTCCTAACCAATCACTCGGGAGTCCTGCTGGGGACCCAAGAGCTGGAGAAGGCGTCCCCGCCCCTCCCCCTGCCGTTCCTTTAGCCGAAAGCCGAAGTACCGCCGTGAATTCCATTAGGCCTGCCCAGAGCCAGAAACACAGAACTTATTTCGGGGTGCCGTGCCAGCGCCTGGCACACCCCCACATAAAAATACGCCGAGCAGGGCCGCGCTCCGCGGGCAAACACCCTCCCGCCCCCTCCGCCACTGGACTCCGCTTCCCGGCGGAGACCTCCGCTACTCCTCCGTCTGGCCCGGTGTCCGCTAGTCGGCCCGAGGCTCGCGTCGGCTCCAGAAGCCCGGGCACTCATGGCCCCCGCACAAGTTCCCAGCTACCGAGGCCGCGGGACAGTAACCACCGCGCGGTTGGCCCGTGGCCCCCGGAGCGGCCTTCCCTTCCACCCGGGCCCTGCCGCACCGCCACAGCCCAGGCCTTTGGCGCCCGGAGAGAGCGGTTTCGGCCCCGACCTTCTCCGCCACGGGCGGCTCCAACCCACGGACGCCGTCAGCCACGGCGGTCCTGCGGTCAGCCCGAGCTTTCTCACCATGGTGGCGGCTCCGATGGCTCAGATTCCCGCCGGATTCGCTTCCACAGAGGCCTACTCGGCAGCCAGCAGCGATATTCCCGCCGCCGCTAACGGAAATGCAGCCTGCAAAATGCCTCCGCTTGTGAAGCTACTTCCGGTCCGGCCTCCGCTTGGTAGTTCCGGCCTGTGGGAGGAGATTAGGGCGTGGAAAGGAGGTGTCAGCGTGCGGCTAGTTAAGGGTTTTGTTTTTGTTTTGAGTTTTGGTGTTTTGTTTGTTTGTTTGTTTGTTTTCCTTCGTTTTGATTTTACTGAGTTCTGCCTCTCGTTTTGTTTTGGACAGGGTCTCACAAGTCGCCTAAGCTGGTCTTGAGCTTCCGATCCTCCTACCCACAGCGTCCTTAGTGCAGGTGCGGGCGTGCACCACGGTGTGAGGTCGCAAACATCAAACTGATCGCCCTTGAAAGCCTTTGGTCCTCACCGGACGTACACCTTCCCAGTTTAGTCTCCACTGGGGTGGCTTGTTTCTCAAGCCGCTGCCCCGAAACGCCCCTTCTACCTCAGTTCTTACCCAACACTCTCCTGAACTCACTCCAGGAAGCCACTGTTCTTGCTTTTCTCTTATGGCTTGGAATGTTCTTCCTCTGTAGCTTTGCGCTTGCTTTTGTCTCATCAGAAGCGTTAGACCCTCAGGAATATGTTCATGTCACGCCCTTACCTTCATGGTTTAGACTACAAGAACAGTAGTCTGGAGAGGACTTCCCTGACCATCCTTTCTTACGTTAAAAAAAAATAATAATAGCCGGGCGGCGGTGGCGCACGCCTTTAATCCCAGCACTCGGGAGGCAGAG
>NW_004949101.1:17595153-17596718 GCF_000317375.1 Microtus ochrogaster | reverse complement strand
AGCACCGGTCTTAGTGAGCACTGGTCTTACCAGGAAGATTCTAGCCTACGTCCATCCTGGGTGGGAGCTTCATCGCGTGTGTCTCAGAGAGCAGAGCTATACCCGCGTCCGCCCAGGAGCCGGGAGCATGGCATCTCTGCTCCAGAGCAGAGCTGTCGAGTCTGAGCTCACTTCCTCTTCCTCCCAGCATTCTGTTCTGTTTATTCCTCCCTGTTTTAACCTATCAGGGCAAGCAGCTTTTTTATTTAATTAATCAATGACCTTCCTCCATCAATGTTTGTTGAATGAATCAATCTCATTCAATTCCAGGACTTTTAATTATTGCCTACATGCCCAGGACTTTCTAATTAATTCCTCTAACCTTGGTTTTTTTTTTTTCTCTAACTTTTGGTCTTTTATATAAAACCATTTGCTTAATTGCTGCCCAGCAGATATACTAAATTTAACTGAATTCTTGGCCTTATTACTTACTCTTTCTCCAAACCACTTCTCCATTTCAAAAGTTTTGTTAAAAAAACAAGTACTGGTGCTAGGAATATATCATGTTTGGTAGAGTACTTGGATAGCACACATGAAACTCTGGGTTCAGTCTCCAGCACCATATAAATGGGACATGGTAACATACAATATAATCCTAGCACTCAGACAGTGAGGCGGGTACACATAGAGCTGGAAACCAGCCGGGGTCATACAGGCACCTGTCTCAAAGTAAGACAAACAAAGCAAAACACACACACACCTCAAAAATCAAGTAAGCCTCTACTAGTGACTGCTTACTAGGCTTAAAGTTCAGCCCTCTACTTTACCCTAGCTTATAAAAAGAACAACAATGTCTCCTTTAAGTGGCACTAAAATTCCCAAAGTAGAAAGTGGGGAAAGGATACGAACCGTGACTACTAGAATGAGCATCTGCTGAGCCAGCGGTGTTATAGCTAGGAAGCAGGATGACTTGGGAGCTGGACTGTGGTCTGCATGTGTGTGTACCAGAGTGTAACCTGTCATAACCAGGCTTCACAGACCTTGCCAGTCCTTAAATGTGCCCCAACACTCAAAGCAAAGATGCCTTACCTTTTCAAGAATACTAGTAGATGACACTCTAGAAATTAGGGGGGTTTGTTTAGTTTGTTTCTTTGTTAAGAATTCTAGACTCTCGTGTTTCAACCTGTCTGGAACTTCTCTTTAATTAAAGAGCAATTCATATTTAGCTGTTCTTTCAATTTCTGTATCAAAATTCACGAGCAAGGCACGGGTCTATATACAAAACAAGAATATGGAGTTAATCACTTGTATACTTCATGAATATCTGAAGGACATATAAAAGGATAATAGGACCCTTAGTAATGAATGGTAGTGATTAGCAACGAGAGTCTCTCGGCTTGCTAAGAGTCATTTACCAACTCTTCTAGAAAGAAACTAATTTTTAAAAATGTATGAAGAGAGAAGGCTGGGGGGGTCAGTGGGCACTGTGAGATGGGGAGAAGGCTGGGGGGGTCAGTGGGCACTGTGAGATGGAGAGAAGGCTGGGGAGGGGTCAGTGGGCACTGTGAGATGGAGAGAAGGCTGGG
>NW_004949101.1:17588181-17594490 GCF_000317375.1 Microtus ochrogaster | reverse complement strand
TAAATAAATAAATAAATAAATAAATATTAAAAAATAAAAAAGAAGCTATCAAAGAAAAAAGGCTAAAAAAATAAAAATAAACTCGTTCTCGGATGCAAAGTACTTTATACATGATAACAAAATATTATTTTGTCTAGTCAAATTATTTATTATATATAAATTTACATATTATGTAGACACATATATAACACACACGAATATATATATACATATATATATATATGCTCCAAGATTTTAAAAAAGATTATCAAAATGGTAGGGATGATATTTTGTTTTGTTTTGCCTATTTGACACTGATGAAAAATATTAGAAATGTCAAAAGAATTTTAGTTTAAAGAAACTAAGTTAGGGCTGGAGAGATGGCTCAGCGGTTAAGAACACTGGCTGCTCTTTCAGAGGTCCTGTGTTCAACCACACGGTGGCTCACAACCACCTGTAATGAGGTCTGGCACCCTCTTCTGGTGTGCAAGGACATGTGCAGGAAGAACACTAAAGAAATCTACAGAAGGAAGGAAGGAAGGAAGGAAGGAAGGAAGGAAGGAAGGAAGGAAGGAAGGAAGGAAGGACAGACGGATGGAAGGAAGAGGGAAAAGTAAGAAAGAAACTAAGCTAGTCTCAGGGAAAAGGATACTTTCTGCTGTCATCCTGGCTCATCAGGACATTGCATTTAGGATTGCCACAGGGATATGGTCCTCCCCTGGGATCTTACCTGCAAAGTAGGTGACCACTGGAAGTAGGGTGTCCCTCTCTCCTTTGTGAGGGAAGGCCAACCTCCCTCCCAGGAACCCAGGATCAGGTCATGTTTCAAAAAGGACAAATATCCTGACTGTTCCTGGACTATGAGAAGCTCAATAAGAAATGAGTCCCCTCCCCTTGAGGACTGCCAAGGCCAAAACACCCCAGCAGTAAGTAGTGTCCTAACCAGGCCTGCTGGAGTGAAATTTATGATATTGCAATATAAATGTTTGTTCACCAGACTCAGCAGCCGCTGGGTCCATCCCCAAAGAACATGCCTCTAGCAGGCAGCTCAAAGGGGCAGCGCAGGGTTACGGTCAATGTTAAGTCTTGGCCTGCCATAAAGCCTCCAGACCTCTTGAGAAAAGTATAATCCTGTCAAATGGGCAAGCTGATCCCTATTTGAAAGGAACAACACTGGTGTACTTAAGAAGTAACCCTAGCACTGACTTTGCTGTGTAAATCTCCCGTCTGCCCAAGTGGCCAAACTTGCTGTCTCCTGTCTGGTTAAGTTGTTCAGCGTGTAAGCTGGGGCCGGGTCCTGAAGAGGAGATTGAAGGCTGACAGCATATGTGGACAGCACAAGCCTGAGGTGTACATGAGTTGGTAAATCTTCCAGTCAAGGCTGACTCCTCTATAGCACTATAGCCTGAGCAGGACAAACACCGTGAAAGAGCTTTTCCTTCACCGGTCTCTGTGCAGAATGACTCCGCGCTGGGAAGGCATATTATTTCTATGCCATTACAAGCCTGTCTTTGTTTAATTCCCATATGGCAGCTCACAACCGTCTGCAACTCTAGCGCTGGGGCATATGATGCCCTCTTCTGGCCGCTAAAGGCACTGCAAGTGCATGGTGTAGGGCTTTACAGGCAGGCAAACTCCTATACACAAGAAGTAAAAATAAGTAACAAACAAACATGATCTATACTTGTCACCTGGTCATGAGTTTCATTGTGAGTTTTGTAAACTTTGCCTCTTGGTTTGCTTAGCTTTTACCAGGTGACGTCTGTCTCCTAGTTTGGGAACTCTGTATGATTCCCAGGTTCAGATTCTTGGTGTGTGTTTAACGTTCTAAGAGCCTGAAAATGACAGCTACCACCCCACAAGTCTCTACCAGGATTCTTGTTCCCCACCTTCAGGGCTAATCGAGAAAGACTAAGAGACCAACACTACTCCAACAAGCCTCAGAACCTGTTCACCTTCACACCCCAAAATATGCGAGTGCGTGCTGCTTTCAGGCAGGTTTCCCTGGCCTCTCTCCCTCTGACGCACCGCAAAGCACCCAGCGATGAGCTCTGGCGTGGGTTAGCAGATGCAGAGCAACAACCTCGCGATAGCACGGGATCGTGTTGTCTGGGGACAGCGTTACCTTCGTGCAACCGGATCCCTCGGCTGTGCTGCTTTACAAGGTTCCGTGAGTGGATGTTTAGTAAGCAGACACCCACGGCTAATTATGTATATACACTTTTAATTGGAGAGATAAACTAACAAGACAACGCAAGAAGCTTCAGCTGATAAAGGGTTTTGTGACACCTGAAACATTCAGCTGATGCGCACCGTTATCGTGGTTGCTCTTCTTGGGCATTCGGCTTCCTCTGTTCACACAATGAAAGGCGCTAGTATGGGACTCATCGTCCTTAGCTCTGGTGACACACCAGAGAGGAGACCCCTCCAGTAGGATTACTTACCATGGCAATGTTTATTCCTATAAAGTTGAATTTGCAGTCAGCATAAGTCAAATATTAATTCGCTAAAGCTTTAGGTTAAGGGGGGGGTGGGGAGGAAGAAGGAAGCTTCCTGAAAGGATGAAAGATATGTCTTCGGGGTAGCTCATTTTGATTTGTGCTTCTCGAGTGGGATTATTTTTTCCTTACTTGCAACTGTGTGAACTCAAGAACTTACAATTAATTCATGCTGAAATCACCAAAAGTTAAATAGCAAAACTCGATGAGGTGTAAATAACAATTCTGGCCAGAGAAAGAGAGACTTTAAAGGGAGACACGTGTATTCTCAGACTAATGAAACAATGCTCTCCAGAGAATGAATTCCTCCCCAGGAATCTCATGCTTGAAGGGGGGAAAAGCTAAAACCGAGTGCCAGCCAGAGGAGGACCTTACCTCCTCTCCAGCAGGAGATTGACACAATTCCAACCACTCCTCAGACCACTACATGGGACAGAACAAAGTGAAACAATGAGGGGTCAGTGGTGAGCCGGACTACACCTGGATCAGAACCGCTTGGCTCTGGACATCTCTAGCCCTCTATTTATACCTAAACATTATGTTAGTGCTTAATATATATTTAGTGTTAGATATATTTAGGGCCTCACTGGACCCCTTTTTTGTTCTTCTTCCCATTGTGACCACATTGAATAGGTATGTCTCAGCTTTTCAGTAATAGCATCTCTGTAACTGGTGTACTGGGCACGGATAACCACGCTTAGCTTACTGGGATTGCCAGAGCCTGTGATCTTCAACCCTAAAATTTCCAACAGTAATTTTGGAATGTTATCTAGGGAGAGATTTCTCCCTAGATAAGAGCACTGGCTATGTGAGCAAGGGACCTGAGTTCAAATCCTCCACACCCATATAAAAGTCAATGAGGACAGAGATAGGGGGATCTCTTATTGGCTGCCAGCCTAGTCCAGGTTCAGCAAGAGCCCCGTCTCAAAAAGATAAAGGAGAGAGAGAGCAGGGCACCATGCACAGAGGCTCACAAGCGTGTTTATACACCACACACACTAGCTGCATGCACACATGCACACACATCCCTCCCTAAACACACACAACAGCTGTGGATCATCAAGCCACGAAAAAGACATTTGCACTCTGGACTACTTTCAGCAAGTCAGCCCTGAATGGAGTCTCCCCAGATGGAGAAAGAGGATGGAACTGACCACACAGCTTCCAAGGTCACTGAAGCGCCTTCCCTCTCCATTTCAGCCTTTTCCGTGATGCAGAGGCATGAGTGCCTGGTCTCTGTAGACCCTGAAGTCTGATGCTTGGTAAGTCAGGGCACCTCAGGATTGTTCTTCCCTTTCCTTGTCCGGTTTGGTGTCTTTTGAGTTGTTTGGGTTCTATTAAGCCCTTTGGCCAACCGCCATTTGTGTGACTAGCCTTGTCCAGGGTTCCTTTTTTGAACCATCTGGGTGACCACTATTTATGTGACAGGCTTGAGCAGTTGGAAAGCTCTTTGAGAAAATTTGGGGTTCTGATGAACTATTTGGGCATCTGCCAGTATTGGCAAGGAAGCTAGAATTGTGTTGGAAACTAGCTGGGAGGGGCACCCAAGAAACAAAGGGTTAAAGACACCTCTATTGTGGTTGTGTAACCATGAAGAATGTTACATCTATATTATCTTGGTGCATTTAGGGAGAATTACAGCTGACTAGTCTTTTTAACATAATGTTTGCATTTAGTCTTTGAGAATTTCATATTTGAATAATGCATTTTGGTGGCATTTATTCTTCACTCTCTCTTCCACCTTCAACTTCTCCAGGATTAGCCCCCGACCAATTTAATTTGTTTGTGTGTGTGTGTGTGTGTGTGTGTGTGTGTGTGTGTGTGTGTTTGTTTTGAGACAGGGTTTCTCTGTAGCTTCGGAGCCTGTCCTGGAACTAGCTAAGAACCTACCGAGTCTACTTGTGCTGTCCACATGTACTTAGGAATAGGGTCATCCCCTGGAGCATTGCCAGCACACGTAGGGCCACACCTTAAAGAAAACTGACTTTCCTCCCATAGTGGCTACCAGCTGTCACCACAGGTGCTGTGAGCTCATGCGTGCAAGAGCCCTGTCACGTCCAGGAGACACTATTTGGTCACAGTCTTCCCTGTGTCCTGGCTCTTTTCATCTTTCTTTCCGCCCCCTCCTTCATTGCGTTCCACAAACTTTGGTGCGGAGAGAATGTGACAGAGATGTGCTGTTTATGGCGGAGCATTCCACAAACCCTTATTTTCTTCACTGTGACCAGTTTGTATCTCTGTATTAATTGCCATCTACTACACAAAGACGTTTCTCTAATGAGGACTGAGAGCTGTATGCATAATGTGTGTATAACTTCATATTATGTTCATGTAGCAAAGCAACAGTGGCAGATTCACTGCTGGGCCTATGAGCTCTCCAGAACCAAATCTGCTTGGGCAGATTTACAGTATCTGGCATGAGTCTCTTCCTGTGGAGTGAGGCTTATAATCCTAAAACAATTGATAACCCCCATAAAATTAATGTCATCATTTTTCCCATGGCATACTTTGCCAGGTTAGTTGGTCATTATTGTAGCCCACAGGGTTCGTAGCTTGATAAGACTGTCAATAACATTTCTTCCCCAGCAGTTTGGAGAGCATCTCCCAGCACCGTGAGAACTGGCCAGCAGGATGGAAGCTTCCAGATCAGTACCAGCTTGACTTCTCCGTCTCCTTTGTGGCCATGCAAAGAGCAAGAGACCCCTCTGACCAACATCATGTAGAGAGGTACCCCAAACCTGGCCCTTGGTGTTTTCTTTGGCAACCTATGGCATCTGGGAGGAGCATTTTCCCCTCGGCCATTTTTGTTTCTTCTTCTTAAAGCTCTCTGTATGGTCCCATAACCCATTTTTTAATTGGGTTAGGTTTTGTTTGTGTTGGTTTTGATGGTTAATTTTAAATTCTTGCTATATTCTAGACACTAATAATCCTCTGTCAGATGTACAGCTGGCAAAAGATTTGTTTCCCATTTTGCAGGCTGCCTCCTTAGTAGATTAACGGTTTCCTTTGCAGTACAGAAGCTGGCCAACACAGCAAGCTCCAGGTCACCCAGGACTACACAGCGAGATGCTGCCCCAGAGACAGAAGGGGTGAGACCACATGTTAGAAGCCTTACAAAAACAGTTCAGATAGTATGTGATGTTTCCTTTTCCTGCAAAGGAAAAGGTCTGTAAATGAATTTATTAAGTCAGGTGAGATTTTCACAGGGAAACAGCATGAAGCCATGAAAACTCAATTCCTGGATGAACAAAGCCTCAACAATGAATGCTGTACAGTGGGAAGGGCTTCTCCTCACACACATCAGCCCTGCTGCTGTGTACAGCGGAAACTGCTGAGAAGAGCCTCTCCTCAAACACAAGACCTTCAGGATCAAACTCAACTGAAAGAGAATCTGGAGCCTGGATGAGGAGCCACCGGGCAATACCTTACAACTGTCGCTTCTCCACACACCAGCGCTGAGAACCCTGCAAAGGCTGCTCACGTTTATCCTCTCTGAACGGTGCAGCTGGCAGAGCCCACGTCAGCTAAGCTGAAGAACAGCAGGCTGACTCCACCGCTCCCTTGCAGCAGTTTGCCTGAAGCTCACTCTGGAAGGAAGGAAGCCTCTTCCAGAGATGCTTCCAGATGTCAAACCAAGCCACATCTGGATTAGGAGCTGGAGCTAGAACCAGTCAGAGCCAGGGCCTGAACTAGACTCTGTTGGAGAACAGTCCTCAGAAAAGTGATCCAGGCTGTGGTCAGTGGTTAAGAGAGCACGGTGCTCCTGCAGAGGACCAGAGTTCAGTCCCCGGTACCCACTTGTGGTGATTTCCAGCCACCTCTAAGTTCAGCT
>NW_004949101.1:17581058-17587522 GCF_000317375.1 Microtus ochrogaster | reverse complement strand
ATATGAATGGTCTCAGTTCCCCAACCAAAAGGAAGGAAGAGACTCAGACACACTAGACCTGGCTTGAGCTCTGAGACCTCAAAGCCCACCCCTAGTAACACACTTCCTCCAACAATGCAACACCTACCCCAACAAGGCCACACCTCCTAACAGTGCCACTCTGTAGTGACCAAAGATTCAGATACATGAATCTATAGAGGGCATTCCTATTTAAAACATCACACTGATTAATGGGACAATCTGGCATTACAATTCTAAACATATATGCACCAAACACAAGCACACCCAATTTCATGAAACATATACTGCAAGAAAAAAAATGAACTTAACAGACATCTTCAGAACATTCCACCCAAACATCGCACAACACACATTTTTCTCAGACGTCCATAGAGCTTTCTCTAAAGCAGACACTATATTAGTTTCAACAAGTACAGGAAAGTTACAATAAGTTTTGCCATTCTGAGTACAATAGAACCAAGCTAGAAATCAGCAGCTAGAGAAACTACAGAAATAAACAAACTCATGAAGATTAAATAACACACTACCAAATCATTAACGGATCAATGAATAAATCAAGAAGAAAATGTAAATTTTCCTAGGATTGGTAAAAATGGCCTGGGTATGGTGGTGCATGCCTTTAATTCTAGCTCTTGGGAGGCAGAGGTAGGTGGCTCTCTATTCAAGGCCTCATCTACATATTGAGTTGTAGGCCACCAGTCAAGGCTATACAGCGAGACATCTTTAAATAAATAAATAAATTCAAGAAAGAAAATGAACACATAGAATACCAAAAATATGGGCCAAAATGAAAGCTGTTTTAAGAGATGTTTATATCTACAAGTGCCTATATGAAAAACAAGATCAGATCTCAAACAAATAGTTTAATGTTGTATTTTAGGACCTTGGACAAACAGAAACAAGCCAAACACAAAAGCAATAGATGTAAAAAACCAATCAAGATCAAGGCAGAAATTAATAAGTTAGAAACAAAAATACAATGAAATAGAAAGTTGGTTCTTTAAAAAGATAAAGATTGATAAATCCCTGACCAAACTAAGAAAAAGAGAGATGACTTTTAATAAAATTAGAAAGAAAAGGGAGGAAATAGAGAGCAAGGAAATTCAGCAAATCTCAAGGACATACCTTAAAAACTTATTTCACTAAATGGAAAAAAATCTAAATGCATGTGATTTGCCAAAGTTAAACCAATATAAGATAAATAAGGTAATAGAGCTGTACAAAAACAAGACTGATCCACAGGCTTTAATACTACCAGTTGGGAGACAGAGGCAGGCAGATCTCACCTTATTAAACCTGGATGGAGGTGGGTGGTCCTTGGACTTCCCACAGGGCAAGGAACTCTGATTGCTCTTTGGGCTGATGAGGGAGGAGGACTTAACTGGGGGGAGGGGGAGGGAAATGGGAGGCGGTGGTGGGGAGGAGGCAGAAATCTTTAATAAATAATTTTAAAAAAAGAGATGTAAATAAAAAGAGATAACAAATAAAAAAGAAGTCAAAATATTCCTATTTCCAGATGATACACTTCTATAAATATGAGATTCCAAATCCCCACAGAAAACTCATAGACCAGCAAAGTGGCAGGTAGGAAGTCTTTATCTGTCCTGCCTCCCAGCTCCCAAATACCCAGATGGAGACTTATTAAATATGAAGCTCAGCTGATAGATAGCTTAGGCTTTTTTAAAAAACTAGTTCTCATAATTTAAATTAACCCATTTCTATTAACTTATGTGCTGGTCACATGGCTCGTGGCTTGTTAACTCATCTCTTACATGTCATGCTTTCTCTGTGTCTGGCTGACATCGCCACCTTCTTCTTTCCAGCATTCTCTCTCCCCCCAAATCCTGCCTAGCTATTGGCCATTGAGCTTCTCATTAAACTAATCACATTAACATATCTTCACTATGTAAAGGAATATTCCACACATTTCCCCCTTCTGTCTAAATAAAAAGGAAAGGTTTTAACTCTAACGTAATAAAACTATAAACAACAAGAATGATTATCAAGTAAGAATTGCATTCACACTGTCCAGTCCGTTTGGCAAATCCGGAGAAAATACTCCATTAACTATCCTCTCTTGATGAGTCCAGAGCTTTGTACCTAATTTACTTTCTATCAGGATCACGACTAAGGAAAACTCTATCTCTACTTATCTAGTCTTCAACTTCATCAGAGACCCCAGTAGGATATAATATTACCTGAGTAAACAGGAAGTGCAGGGCAAGTTAGCACAAATCAAAGACTGGAAACCATCCCTATGCAGCTGACTGAAACCAGCTCACACTTCTGGCATGGGCACAGAGGCTCTCCAGAGTGTCTAAGGGTAGCCTGAGGCCCACCGTGATACCACTGGATAGAGATAGAGAATGCTGAGGAGACAGGAAGTTGTATATAGGACTGCATGTAACAGAACATGTAGGAAAAAGCTTTCCTATGCCAATGATCCCAAAAGCCCACACTAAGGTAACAGAAAACGCAAGTTCTGCAGCACTGTTGAGCTGCTGAGCCTCCCTGGCCCAGCCAGATTCCTCCCTTGGAAGTGTCTGTTTTCCTAATATTGTTTCTGCTGCAACTCCGTATCTCTGGCCAATTCCTTGCTAAGGGATTAGAAGAACCTGGAATCCCTCTAGGGATACTCTCTAAATTCCGATATCAGTTGATACCAACAAGAACCTTGGTACCATTCTGGTTCTGCAGCCTTGCTCTTACATGATAACAATGGTTTTCAAAGCAGCCAAATGAACGTTCCCTAAAGGCCGGCAGCACTAGAGAAAGCTGCTGAATGAATAAGCAGGTGACTTCAGTGGGGACAGTCACTGGTGTTGGCTCAGGTCCATAGCGTAGATTCCAGCACCCAGAAACACTTGCCTAGCATGCACACAGCTCTTGGATTGATGCTGAGGACTGCAAGGGGGGGCGGGCAGCAAAGAGATCCACTTGTCCACTTTTCGTAATCTGCATTTTAAACAGAAGCCCAGACGATAACTTATACCTTTGTCCCAATCAGGGACTTAAGACACTGGGAAAGAGCCATGCAATACAGCTCACACCTTCCCTGGCTGGATGCAAGCAGTATTGTTGTCAGGAGATGAGCCTGCAGGTCCTACCCCTCCAGGGCCCTCATGTATAAGTGATGCCTGAAACGTGAGGCCACGCTGCTCCTTGGCAGAGAAACCAGAGCAGAGGAATGTGTGGATGGATTGACGGGCTGAAAGCTCATTGCTCCCTTCCCCATCTTTCTCCCCCACGAAAACTACCTCTACCTTCATCTCAGAGATGCTCCAACTGCTGCCAGGCCAGTGATCATGAGAGCACCCCAGGCTGGAGGGACATGAAGATGTGAGCCAGTGTGAGGACCTTGATATTCTGATGACCATGAGCCACCAGTTAAAGAGCCTAGAGGAGGAAGGTGAGTCCTTTTCTGGATACCAAGGGTCCTACCTACCAGGTCTCTTGGCACAGCAGGTATAGGGGAAGCCGTCTCAGGAGGCCTGGGAAGGCCCTGCATTTGAGTTCAGGTCCTGCAGCTTGAGCTGAGCAACCTCGGGGTGGCTACTTAGCCCCTTCCTACCCACCAGTGGCATGAGGGTCGTTGTCACTTCCTTGCAGAGCTCCTAGAGGAGCTGAAAATGACCTGTGCAGAGAGTCATGCAGAGCCCACGTTCATGAACTTTCTGGAACTGGCCACCTATCTGTATGATCTTAGGAGCTTACCATTTACAGATGTCTCTCCGCAATAATTCTCATTCACCATGTCTGTCTTTCTGTCTGTTGTTCAGAGGGAGATAGGAGAGAGTTCTAAACTTATGACTTTTCCAAGGAATTAGGGAAATGTTGGACTTGGAGCTTTTTGAATAGAGTAACTGGAGCCCTGTTCCAGTCCGCAGCTCTCACGGTGAAACGGGCTGCTGCCAGGAGACTTTCCAGAGCGCGACCATTTGCCTTCTCCTGGCCTTGGGCACATGGTGAAGTGAGAAAGTCCTCAGAGCAACTCTCCTGCATGGAGGATGAGGATGGAGGGGTGAGGCGGTGTGGAGGGTGCTGGGTGCTGGGTGCTGGGTGCTGGGTAGTGTGCCAGGCTCACGTTAGCCCTAAACTTCAACCATCCCACATTCTCCTTCCCCTCCCCACCCCCACCCCTTGCTCCCTCTTTCCTTGCTCAATAACAAGCATTGAGTCTTTCCTGGAGAGCAGCTGGTTTAACTGTGGAGGAGGCCTTAGGCCAAGCAGAGGTGGTCTGCTGCTCAGTCCCTGCTGCAACAGGGACACTCCCAGAGTTAGAGACACTCTGAGTTTTGCCTAGGTAGGCTATGAATAGTCTTTAAGCCAGGGACTCACGCAGCACTCAGCAGGTGGTACAGCCCAAACCCATACCCAAAGGCCTCCTTCCCACCAAAGGGCACCCTCTCATCTCTGAACAGTCTTTTTGTATCTGGGGGCTCAAGCAGATCCCCCTGGGAATGTGATTATAGCATTTCTGTGAGCCTGTGAGGAAGCCAGCCAGTCCCTAGGAGACAGGAGAAGTTGAAGAGGCCCTAGAAGCTACAAAGAGCAAGATTCTCCTCCATTGCCATGACTCCAACTTCTCCTATTAAGTAAACACACCCTGCACACAGAAGACTGTGTTAACAAATCTAACGTCCTGCGTGCCACTGGCACTTCCTGGTTTCCTTGTGCACGTGATTGCTTCCCAAGTGACCGGATTACAGCCATGTGCCACCAGGCCCAGCTCCTTAGAAATATTTTGAAATACTTAATTTGTATAATCATTTATTTTTGTGTTATAAGCCAATTCCATAATCTCCTTTAATCTTTCTTAATTTAAGTTTTTCATACACTATTATCTTGATCATTTCCCCTCCCCCAACTCCTCTCAGATACTCCATCTCCCTACCCACCCAACTTGCTGTTTTTCTTTCTCAATCTTTCTCCTTAAAAAAAAAAACCCTCACAAAATGAAAATCAGAACAAGCAGAAGACCAATAAGACAGAAAATGCCAAAACAAAACGAAATGAAGTAAATCCATATGCAAAAACAAAACTAAAAAACACATGGAGTTCATTTTTGCCAACTACTCCTGAACATGGAGTGTGGTTGATACACTCACTGACACTCCACCAGAGAAAACTAATTTTCCCTTTCCCAGCAGGTATCAGTTGTAAATAGCTTCTTAGTTAGGGGGTGAGACCTCATGTCCACTTCCCCTCTCAATTCTTAGACCCTGTCCATCTTGACCCCGGCAGCTCTTGTGTGTGCTGCCATCGTCCCTTTGAGTTCAGATGTACCTAGAAGAACATGTCGTGCTTACAGGACACTGTTTCCTCGGAATTCTCCATCCCCCTGGCTCCTCTTCCTCACTGATCCCTTAGCATTGAGAGGAGGGATTTGAGGAAGGCATTCCATTTAGGACTGAGTGCTCCAATGCTCTCAATGTCTGCACATTGTCCAGAAGTTGGTCTCTGTGCTGACCCCCATCTACCAAAACAAGAATCTTCTCTGATGTGGGCTAAGTAACGCATTAATCTCTGGGTGTAGCGATGTCATTAGGAGTCATATTATTGTTATTTTATCAGAATAATAGCATTTAGTTTTTCCCTAAGCCATGACCTATCTAACCTCAGGTTCTTGGCTACTTTAGCAGTGTTAGGTATGTGTTCCACCTCATGCAATGGGCCTTAAATACAATTTTTAAAAGTGGTTAATTGTTTCCATAACATTCGTGCCGCAACATATCTTACAGGAAGGTTGCTGTTGTAGGTCGCAGGGTTTGTATCTGGGAGATTTGATGATAACCTTTCACCTCTGGCAGGGCAAAAGTTCTTTACATTACCATGAACTCTATTCAGTAGGGCTGTGGCTTCCAGTTAGGCACCAGCTCCACTTCTCTGTGTTGAACGACGTAAGTAAGGATTGTCTTCAGGGCCTTACCATCAGGTTGTGGGGAGCAACCAATAGCCTGTAATGTTTGGGAGGTTCCATGGTACCCTTTTGGCCAATAGCTCAAAAGGCCTTTAGTGTTTGTTAATTGTCCCTCCCCTTATTTCCTCCCTAATCCCACCTCTCCCATGCATGCTTGGTGCTCACAGAGGCCAGAAACCTGCACCAGATTCCCTGGAACTGGAGTTACAGATGGTTGTGGGGAATTGAACCCAGTCCTCTGGAAGAGCAGCCAGTGACTTTAACCATTGAGCTATCTCTCTAACCCCTATATTATGGTTTTCTTTTACAAAAATTTTAGACTTATAGAAAAACTTGGCATAAATTACTTTCCTTTATCTTGCACTAGTTCACTGCATGTTATGACCAATATTGATACATTCTTTTCAAAGTTCAGGATCAACACTAGGATTCATTCTTTCTGTTGTTTCTTCCATGGTTTTGAAAATGCATAATGTTGAGGTGCCACATTGGACTGCCATCTGTTAAAGACCAGCTTCAACAA
>NW_004949101.1:17578285-17579853 GCF_000317375.1 Microtus ochrogaster | reverse complement strand
AAACGGGGTACAGCTGGATCTTATGGAGGTATTTTTCTCAATTGAGGGTTCCTCCTTTAAGATTACTCTAGCTTGTATCAAGTTGATATAAAACTAGCCCAGACAGACAGCATAATGTTCTGAGCATGCTTCAAAATGTACTGGTTCCTCCCTCCCTAACGGAGGCTCCAGTCGTCAGTGTGAACTGCTAGGGTTCCTGGAGGGAAACCTCATGAAAGTGTTGAGGTAACGAGGAAATGAGGAAAATGGAGAGGACATTGGGAAGGGACAGAGCCTCCTCCTCCTGAGATCAGGTTTTCCATTGCACGCTGGTTAAACATCAAGAAACTACAGCACAACTGGTAGGGTCAAAATTATCCACGGAGATAATAATGATCAGCTTCCAAAAGCCCTCCCAAGCAAGGATGTTTGAAACAGGAAAATAAGTAAAAGGTGTTTATTTAAGGTAAGAATATTTGTAACGTTAGATTTAAACATTAGCCCCTCTCTCTCATCTTCAAACCCAAATAATACACACCCTAAGACCACTTTACAATTTCATTTCCAAATGAGACCATGCTAAGAAAATCAGCAACCCAGCTTACGTTTTGTTCTTGTTGACTCTCCGGCTGCTATGATAAACACTGAACCATAACCGAAAGCAACTTGTAGAAGGAAAGATTCACTTGGCTTCCACTTCCAGGTCACAGTCTATCACTGAGGGAGGAACTCGGGGCAGGAACTGAAGCAGAAACCATGAGGGGTGCTGCTTGCTGGCTTGCTCTCTTGTCTGGCCTCTAGCTGGCTTGTTTTTATATAGGCCAGGACCATTTTCCTGAGGAATAGTTCCCCACAGTGTCAATAAATAATCAAGACTGTCCCCACGGACGTAGTAACAAGCCAATTTGATTGGGGAAATCCCTCAATTTAGGTTCCGACTTCCTAGGTGACTCTAGATTGTGTAGACTCTAGACTGAACTGACAATTTTATAAAAACTAAACATTTTATTTCCATTTAAATTTTTATTTATTTTTTAAATTTTATGCATATGAGTGTCTTGCCCGCATGTAGGTCTGTGCACCACATGTGTGCAGTGCCTGCAGAAGCCAGAAGAGGGCACCAGATCCCCTAGAACTGGAGTGACAGACACTTGTGATCCTCCATGTGGGTGCTGGGAATGGAACGCAGGTCCTCTAGATGAGCAGCCAGTGCTCCTCACTGCTAAGCCATCTCCCCAGTCCTAGTTTTCACTTAAATTTTAAACTTTGCTTAATGTTTAAATCTTGTTGTAAATTATACCCTCTGAAGGTACAACTCAAAAAGCCATGGGATCATAAATATAGACATTGAAAAGACACTTGAATGCAGCTTTTCTCTCTCTCGAGAAGCTCATGTCTTGACTACATTCCCAACCTCCTAAATACAATTTTTCTTTTTGAGACAGTCTTTCTATGTAGCCAAGCACTGATTTGCTTCCACTCTTTAAAAAATTTAAATTTGGCCGGGCGGTGGTGGCGCACGCCTTTAATCCCAGCACTCGGGAGGCAGAGGCAGGCGGATCTCTGTGAGTTCGAGACCAGCCTGGTTT
>NW_004949101.1:17567250-17578184 GCF_000317375.1 Microtus ochrogaster | reverse complement strand
AAATTTACAGAAGCTGGAGAGATGACTCGGAGGTTAAGAGCACTGGCTGCTCTTCCAGAGGTCCTGAGTTCAATTCCCAGCAACCATATGATGGCCCACAGCCATCTATAATGAGATCTGGTGCCTTCTTAAGGCATGTGCATATATAATAAATAAATAAACTTTAAGAAAAAATTATATGCTTATTTACGTGTGTGTGTTTACTTGTGTGTCTGTGTGTGTGTATGTGTGTTTGCTTGTGTGTCTGTACATGTGAGTGCAAGTGTCTGTGAAAGCCTGAAGATGGTGTCTGATCCCCTGGAGCCGGAGTTATAGACAGTTGTTAGCCTCTTGACATGGGTACTGGGAGATGCACTTAGGTCCCCTACAATAGCAGTATATGCTCTTAACCATCGACCTCTCTCTCCAGATATGCTCCCGCCCTGTTTTTTGAGACAAGATTTTATGTACCCCAGACCAGTCTGGAATTCAGTGTGTATCTGAGGTTGACCTTGAACTTCTCACCCCTCTGTCTTTGCCTTCCAGGTGCTGAGATCACGGATGTGAATGTCCAGGCCCATTTTAATGGGCTGGGGAAGCAGTCCAGAGGTTGAGAGTACTGCAGTCTTGCAGAGTACCTAAATTTGGTTCCCAGCAACCATGTTGTTTGAATCACAAGAGCCTGTAACTCCAGCGCCAGGGGATCTTAACACCCTTTGCTGGCCTCTGGCTGGTACACACACCCACATGCATACACACAGAGAGACACACCCACAGACACACACAAAATAAAAGTAAAAGTAAATCCTTAAAAAAATTGAAATAGCTCCTGTTCTATCATAAAATTGAGATCGAAGGACAAAGGCTTGCATGGAAGTTCTCCTATGCTCTAAAGAGCATCTGGGACTTACTTACTTAATCGGTTGTGGCCATGGTCATGGTGTCTCTTCACTGCAATAGAAACCCTAACTAAGACAGAGGCTGTTCTCATTTAAACCACCACAAAATTGAAAGTCTGCACATGAATCTACTTTGATCCAAAGAACCACAAAACAGGAGGAAGAAAGGCACCAATATAGATGGATATTCAAGGTTTAGGTAAGATGGGGGGGAAGCCAGCAGGTTAGAGGAAGACAGTAACTCTCTCAAACTAGGAGCTTCCATAATAGGTCATTGGGGTTGTGGAATGTACAGGTTCATGGTTGAGATTTCTATAGCAAGACAGATTAACAAGAGACACCTGTACAAATCCACTTAAGTTTTATGAGACCCAAGAGTTTCAGAAACGAAGACCTAAAACTCTAGAGAGAATTGGACTTTTTTAAAACTTTATTTTACGTGCATTGGTGTGAAGGTGTCAGATCTCCTGGAACTGGAGTTACAGACAGTTGTGAACTGCCCTGTGGGTACCGGAATTGAACCCAGGTGCCCTGGAAGAGCAGCCTGTGCTCTTAACCACTGAGCCATCTCTCCAGCCCCCGAGAATTGTACTTTTATGAACTATGTTGAAGAATAATAGGGCATGAGCTAATATTAGTCAGCCATGAGGAAGTTCTGTCTGCTCAGCTTCTCTTCTCCTAATAGTGTGTAGAACGGGACCCTTCTCTATCAGAGTGCGTCTCCAGGGATATGAGGGAGGGTCAAGAGAATGATCATCTGTGGTTTCTCAATTTTCTTCAGCATAAAGCTCTCAAATATAGCAAGATGCTATATTTGAGGGCATCATGCTCGGAGCTCAACAGAGCTCATAGGCTCTAGGAAGCACGTTGGATTTTTGTTGCCCAGCCCCTACAAGGGAGTGATGCTTTCGTGGGCTGAGTCTTATGGAGCCACCACTGTCCATTTTCTGCTTTTGCAGGTGACAAGTCAACAAGGAGACCCTCAAGGAAACAAGCTTCCACAGCTGCACGTCCCCAAGACAGGCACCAAGCCCAGTCTAGCCGGAAGGAGCCAACTAAGGGTAGCCCCAGGCCAGGGTCTTCCAGGAAGAGGCAGGTGGAACATGGAAGCTGTCACAAGGGGCTTAGGGGACAAAAACCAGTTAAGGTGGAGAGACCTTCCCAGGGGAGGAAGAAGGACCAGAGGACTTCCCTCAAGGATCGGAGAACACCTCCAAAGAAGGAGAGGGAGGCTCGGCGGAAGGAGACAGACAAGCAGCTGAGGAAAGCCAGGTGTGTTGCGGCTCACACTGGGACAATCTCTACTCAGCTAGCCTCTTCCATGCCCTGGCACGGGGTGGTTTTCACTTTTGGGGAAAAGTAGCTACTGCCCTCGCTGCTACTTTCCCAGGCCATCATATGTAGACCGGCCCCCATACACTGTTCATTATAGCAGCTCGTATTGTAAGTGAATCTCTGGGGGTGGGGAGGTGGCCCGGGGCGAGTGGAGATAACAGCACAAGGTTCCTGACTTTCAGCTGGAGGCTCACTATCACTCCAGCTGAAAACAATGAATGGCATTGGATTTGGAAGTCGTACAGGGATCGTGCACACTCCTACCCTTTGTGTGTATGTACCCTTCTCACTTCTAGAAATATGACCGTCTAGATCTTCAAGAGTTCTGCCAGCTCTTAGGCTATGGGCATTTGGGTAATTGACCTGGAGTCCTTTGTTTCGCTAGTGTATGGGGTAGTAGACAGGCAACTGATGGAATCTACAGGTCGTGTTCCTTCCATTTTGTGGCTTTTGTTGACTTCTCTTTGTCACTCATTAGAGACAGTCTATGATTTACTCGCTTCTGGGGATATTTGAAGAATCCTGTATGACACTGATGGGGGAGACTTTTGAAGCAGGCATGGAAATAAGGGTAATGGCCAACACTCGATGTTCCTTCTGGGTTCCAGCAAGCTTTCTTTGCTCATATTGCTGACAGAGTTAGTTAGGGCCAAAGCCCAGACCCTGACATATTCAATAAGAGATAAGAAGAGAAAGGGATTTATAAAATTTAACCACTTTGGGAAGAGGAACAAAGAGGTCCAGTAACACTATCCCTTCCACCCTAAGTCTATCTGGAGGCCCTGACATGAAGTTTAAGTTTAAATAAAGGGCAGGAGTAAGTATAACTAGACAGTCCTGGTCAAAGCATCGTACCTCCCATCATCGGTTCAGGTCCGATAATCTCTCCTGCAAGGTGGTCTGATGAACTCTGAGAACGATGTGAAATCTTTTGCTGGCACCAGGATTCAGTCTTTTGCTTCTCCCAGAATGAGATTCCTTGGAAATTCTAATTCCTGGGGTCCATTGTTTCAATAATATCATAACCAAAGGGAAAGGCACAAGTGTATCTTTAGAATATCTTCATTCCAGCCCCTGGAGAGGTGGCTTAGTGGTTAACAGCATGTACTGCTTGCTCTTCCAGAGGGCCCAAGGTCAGTTGCCAGCACCTATGTTGGACAGTTCACCAAAGCCTCTAACTCCCTGGAGCTCCAGGGATCCAGTGCTCCCTTCTGGCCTGGCCTCCTGTGCATCACACTCAGATGCACACACCGCATTCTGACAACACATTTGTCTGTGTTCAGGGGTTGTGCTTCTGCACAGGATTAACAGGTCTTGGTTCCCCAGTGCTGGGATTATAATCACATGCCACCATGCATTTTGGTTGTTTGTTTGTTATGCCTGAGGATTGAACCCAGGTTCTTTCACATTATAAGCACATGCCCTACCATTTTAAGCTACACCTTAAAGCTTAAATGCATTGTTGATTGCCCTTGAGCATCTTAAATTTTACAAGAAACCCATATCCTAAATGACATGCACAATAGAAAGATGTACAGACAAGAACTCAACGGTGCCATTTTTAGCTGGCTGCCATGACAGGGATGAAAATACTCAGCCCTGGTTCCCCAGATGCTGATTGCCCAGGAGGAAAGATGAGCCTCAATTAAGACAAGGCAGGGAGGAATGTGCACACAAGACAAGATTTGATAGTGTTGTACCGCTGGGGCCCTGGGGCATCGTGTTTCCTCTACAGAGAAGGTGAGCATTTCAGTAAGTATCTGGAGAACAGATAGAATTTACACAAACAATGACAACTCCTTCCAATGAGGGAAAACATCATTCAAAGCTCCAATGACAGTGATCACTTGGAATGTGTGAGGTATGACCTACAGTGCCTACGGCTAGGCTTTCTACATCCAAATTTCCAAGAGTTAAGAAGCTAAAACTCATAGAGATTTCTGTAAACTGATCTCCAAAACCTGAAGTAGTAGTAGTTCTGGTTAATCTTTTTATGAGCCTTATTAAGGTTTTCCAAACATAATGTCTTAGTTCGTATTCTACTGATACAAAGAGACACCATGACCAAGGAAACTCTTACAGGAGAGAGAATTTAACTGGGAGCTTACAGCTTCAGAAGGTGATCTCATGATCATCACAGTGGGAAGCACACAGACATGGCTCTAGAACAGTAGCTGAGAACTTTACATCGTGTTCCACCGACAGCAGAAAGAGAGATGCAATGGGCCTGGCTTGAACTTTTGAAAAGTCAAAGCCCACCCTCAATGACACACCTCCTCCAGCCTCCTAATCCTTCTCAAATAGTTCCACTGACTGGGGACCAAGAATATATGAGCATATGGGGGGTGTTCTCATTCCAATGGCTACATGCAACCTTTCTCCACACTCTTTTCGCCTGCCCTGTTAGCTATTGTGTCTTTATCACAGAGAATGTACCGAGCATACACAGTAATTTGGATCCTGTATTAGTTGAGCAGCCAGTATCACCAGGGCACAGGCAGGGGCATAGCATGGGCATTCTCTGCAGAAGTTCTCTGTAGCTGTGCTATCCAGTACAATAACCACTAGGCACTGAGCACTTGGAATGTGGCCAGGGAGACCGAAGAAATGAATTTCCTACTTGATTTAATGTGTAATCTGAATTTGACATTAATGCAACTAAGTTAGTAAATTTATCTAACTTAGACCAACAAATAGAGTTTTGAAACTGACCTTAACTGACTTTGGAATCAAAATATTTTGATAATGATATAAACATCAAAAAAAGTAACTGTATATCACTTGATTTGGAAGAATTCTGGAACTAGCTCTTGTAGACTAGGCTGGCCTCGAATTCACAGAGATCCACCTGCCTCTGCCTCCCAAGTGCTGGGATTAAAGGCGTGCGCCACCACCGCCCAGCTCGGAAGAAATTTTTTAAAGCTTGTCTAAAGCAGTTTGTGTACGTGTATCTACTTTTTCAGTTATTATTTTACAAACTACAAATCCAGAACAAACATTTAAGATGGAAATTTGATATCTGAATTGACATGTACTGTAAATAAAGAGTGTCATGATGTTTTATTAATAGAATATTTGGGCAAGGCAGTGGTGGTGCAGGCTTTTAATCCCAGCAGTAGGAAGGCAGAAACAGGCGGATCTCTGTGAGTTCACGGCCAGCCTAATCTACAGCGTGAGCTCCAGGACAGGCTCCAAAGTTACAGAGAAACCCTGTCTCAAAAAACAAAAACAAACAAAGAAACAAACAAAAACACCCCCTCCAAAAAACTTTAATTAAAACTTGCCAATTTTGTGAGCTTTTGGGCTGAGGTTTGCAGCCATAGGAAGTCTCTGGTGTGTCAGAGGGCCCCTCAGGCTCTTGTGTCAATTCATGCTCTTGCTGACTTATCTGTAACCCAGCTCTGAGTTGGAGTGAGATAAGTGTCCCCAGCCTAGGACACACCTGCTCTGGGCCCTTCACTGAACAGGATTTCTCAGAGTTTCCCTGACTGGAGCCCGGGCTCATGAATAGCTGTTCTGATCAAAGTTCAATGTCATATGACTGGTGCACTTAGATTTCATTGATCATTCTCAGTAGTATGTTACATTCAACGAAGGCTTCTACCAAACTGTTGATACAGGGAAAATCAAGGTCCCTTCTTGGGATTCTTAGTCTCATTATTAAAAGAATTAAAGAATAAACTCAAATGGAAACTCAAGGACAATGTTATTAAGGTTTAAAATAACCCTAGAGCGGGCCAGCTACATACCGCAGCTGCTACCCAGAGAACGGAGAGGAAGGGGAAAGCCATGCCACTGAAGATGGTCTGGGAGGCAGACACATGGACAAGCAGTCCCATGGTGTCGGGGGAGACTTCAGAGAAGGCATAAGGAAACCCAAATGTTCGGTAAGTTCAAAGTGCTAGGGAAAACACAGTTGGAAAAGAGGAAGAAGAAATCTATACTTTTCTAGATAACTCAAAAGAGAAAAAAAAAACCAAGCAGACTAATAAGGTACATGACTCTAGCCAGGTAAGCTACAGCACTGGAGACCTGGAAGAGGGGGATGAAAGGGGCAGGCTGTTGAATTGAAGGAATTCTTCTACTCATCTCCAGCATGGTGTATGGTAAGCCCACTTTCCTAAGGGTGGTCCCTAGGTCAAGAGATTGACTCTGCCCAACTGGAATGCTAAGTCTCCACCCAGGTCATAGATTCCATTCTCTTGACCAGAAGGAGTTGTTGTTTAATGAACTTTTATTGTAGTTATAACACTACGATTAAAAAAAAACAACAACAACACAAGAAAATAGGTGAATTTTAAAAAATCAGAGAGACAAATACTCATTATGTGCATTTGAATACTTAGGAATCCAGGGAAAATCATTATTCAAGCACAATTTGAGTGTCAAAGATCTTGCTCATCTTTCCTATGAATTCCTCCCCTGTCCAGAGCCCTTCTAACCGTCACCTGAATCTGCCATGGTTCTGCCCCTAGGTCCACTTCCTTAGCCTCCAGTGCTTCTACTGGAGACTCCCTGTCTGAGGAGGAGCTGGCTCAGATCCTGGAGCAGGTGGAAGAAAAGAAGAAGCTCATTTCCACCATGAGGAACAAACCCTGGCCCATGGCAAAGAAGCTGAGGGAGCTCAGGTGAGTGGGCTGTAGGCAATGTTTCTCATGGCTACTGAGGAGGCTTGTCTTCTGCAGAGAAGGGGTGTGCCATCCTCTTCTTAGGCCTGGTGGGACTGAACAGGAAAGATCTGACCTTCTAACCTCCCCATTGTAAGCATGGCACAGATAGATGCATTAGAACCTGACAACCTTTAAGATTTACAGGCATCAATCTGTGCCCAGGTCTTCCATTGCTTACAGCCCTCTCCCCTTTGCCCTACCCCATGTGCTGGCTCGCTCTCTCATGACCCAACACAGAAATGCCTTCTCCAGGAAGCTGTCTATGATGTCCCTTCTCAGCCAGGGCAACTGTCTTGTCTGCTTTCAACAACCACAACCTCCCCTAGGCAGCTGTCTCTCACTTGAATGACTCGTGCAGCAAGTAGAAAGGTCTGTCTCTCCTGAAGGCATGTCATTGTGTCCTAAAGCACAGGGAATGGTGCTCTATTGGTATGGGTTTGAATTGTGATACCACTCCCTAACTATGCCATTTGACTCTTATTTCCAACTCAGCCTTTCCCTTGATTGCATATGAAAGGCTGGCACACCAAATATTTTCTTCTTCCTTCCTTCCTTTCTTCTTCTGGGTTTTGGTTTTGGATTTTGGCGTTGTCAGGGTTTTCTGTCCTATCCAGTTCCCGCAATCATTAAGTCCCAAAGAAATCACACAGAGGTCTACACTAATCATAAACTGATTGGCCTATTAGCTCAGGCTTCTTATTAACTCTTGTAACTTATATTAGCCCATTATTCTTATCTATCTTAGCCACATGGCTAGGTACCTTTTCCAGCAAGACTGTCACATCTTCCTTCTTCTGAGGCTGGGAAAGGACTGTGGAAGAATGGGCTTCCTCCTTCCCAGAATTCTCCTCTTCTCATTGACCCACCTCTAGTTCCTGTCTGGTTGTCCCACCTATATTTTCTGCCTGGCTACTGGCCAATCAGCATTTATTTAAAATATAATTGAAAGAATATAGAATTGTCCCACACCATTTTGGTTTTGAGGGGGGGTGGTGGGTTTTGTTTTGTTTTGTTTTTTGAGACAGGGTTTCTCTGTGTAGCCATGGCTGTCCTGGAACTCACTATATAGACCAGGCTGGCTTCGAACCTGGAGATCTGCCTGCCTCTACCTCCGCCTTCCAATTGCTGAGATTAAAGACATGTACTACCACCACTTGGTCCAAATATTTTCTTATTCCTGAATATCTATGTAGTTCTGAGCTAAACCAGGATTCACAATGCATACTTTCTGGTTATCTCTAGAAAAAGGTCCTCCCCACCATTACCTTTTGTACCCCAAATCTGATCTCCATTTTCAACCACGGTGATTCACATTCCCCCTTCCTTTGTGTAAATCTTATTTTCCCAGACTCCCCTCAAACACAAATTTCCTCATGCTCAAATTAAACTCCTATTATTATAGAGAGTGATGTGGGAGTCATAGCTTGACATTATTTCAAAAACCAAAGAAAAGATTCTGGCCACATCAACACTGTATGAACCCTGTGTTATATGATGCTTTACTCATTTGGTGTTTTGGGGGGCCTGCCACCCAGCTCCCAAATGAATCACACATGTGGAGGCTTATTATGACTTATGAATGTCTGATCTTAGCTTTGCTTGCTTCTTGCCAGTTTTTCTTAACCTAAATTAACACGACTACCTTTTTGCCTCTAGGCTTTTATTTATCTCTAATTCTGTATACCTTTCTTTGCTTCTTTTTCTGTGGCTTGCTGTGTAGTGGGGTGGCTGGCCCCTGATGTCCTTCTCTCCTTGGTCTCTCATGTTCCCTTCCTTGTTTCTCCTTCTATTTATTCTCTCTGCCTGCTAGCCCCGCCTATCCTTGCTCCTGCCTCGCTATTGGCCTTTATTGGGATCGTCAGGTGTTTTAGACAGGCAAAGAATCACAGCTTCACAGAGTTAAACAAATGCAGCGTAAACAAAAGTCACACCCTAGAAAATAATTTTCCCCAAAACCCCGACAGTGCTTCTAACAGGCAGAGTTGACTCTGCTGCAGTCTTTCACGTGGCCAAGGAAGACAGCTCCCTGCAGTGCCCAGACTCCTGCCTGCTCCGTTGACCTCCAGAAGCTCCTGGTGTGACAGAAATCTCTTAAATCTATATTAGTGGCTACGGCAGTCAATAGCCACTTGCGACTCTTGAGCACCAGACGCACATCTAGTGAGACTAACAGCTCTTTGTTTGTTTTTAACATATTCGAATTTATGTTCAGCATCGTGGTGATCATAGTTGTGTAGTCGAAATTAGTGAGAATAAATATTAAAAGGCTCTTGCTTCAAAAAAGCTGAGGATTTAATAGGTTACTTAGCTTGTGGCCATCAATGTATACAATATATACATATATATATATATATATATATATATATATCATAACAAACTGTCACAGTACGGTTTATTCACAGATGTAACACCAAGGGGCAAAGTCTTGGAGAGCAATGACAAAATCGTGCCTATCAGTAGCGAACACTTGCCTGGCATTGGTGGCTTTGGGGGAAGTTTGGTGGATAAAATGCACTGTTTCATAAAATCGATATGCTAACTCAGGTACAAACATGTGAGACTTTCAGCCTCGCAGTTTAGATTTCTGATTTAGTTCATGTCTCTCCTCACCTCCTGCATGTTCTTTCCTGACCAGGGAAGCCCAGGCGTTCGTGGAGAAGTATGAAGGAGCCTTGGGGAAAGGGCAGGGCAAACATCTGTATGCCTACAGGATGCTGATGGCTAAGGTAAGGGGGCTCCTCAGACAACAGCCTGGGAGAGCCTGCTCAGCGCGAGCACAGAGGGACCACCACAAACACCGGCCAGCTTGGCCATCAGTGCCAGGTTCCCCTTAGAACTCTGACTGTGGGGTCTGGCAGATCATCCTGAGTCCTCCAGGGATGGAAGCCAGCTGCCCCTTACCATGTACTCCACCCTTATCCGTGGAACGTCATCGTGTGTGAGATGTGTTTCCTCTATGGTAAATAAACCCCCAGAATGAATGCTGTTAAGATCACTGGTATTTATTTTGTCTGGCAGCACTCAAATCAAGGCATCTTGATTTGGTGAAAACACAGCCAAGCTGTGGGATCATCAAGGTTATGAGAATAACCAGTGATGTCCCCATAAGGGCTTGGCAGCACTGCTTTATTGAGCTGGGTCAGAACCTGCTTCAAGTGGCTGGTGTTCTGTGTGGATCTTGTTGAGGTATCCTTTCTTCATTGTAGTTAATTACCTCTGATTTAAAATAAAAGCTATGGTTCCTCGTTCACTTAGTTCCTACGCGGAGCCTGTCTGGGGCTTTTGTTATGAAGAACCATTTAACACCATGACAGCTCTGGCTTTCTCCTTTTAGCTTTGTTTTTTTTTTTTTTTTAAATCGCTTACACTTTGTGAGTGAACTGGGGGGCCAGTGGGGATAGGAACATGAGCGATTCGGGGGGATAGAAGGGGAAAGACTGAAAGAGACTACTGGAAAGGGGGAGCTATTTCAGAGTCAGGTAAAAACCTGGCACAAGGGAATCTCCCAGGAGTTTACAAGGATGACCCCGGCTAAGACTCCTAGAGATAGCGGATACAGAGCCTGAACTGGCCATCTCCTGTGACCAGATTGGTCCCTAGCCCAAATGTCATCAGAGAGGCTTCATCTAACAACTGATGGAAACAGTTGCAGACCCTCAGCTGAACTTTAGGCGGAGTCTGGGGAATCCGGCAGAAGGGAGGGAGGAAGGATTGTAGGAGCCACAGGGGTCAAGGATACCACAAGAAAACTCACAGAATCAATTAACCTGGGCTCATAGAGGCTCACAGAGACTGAACCAACAACCAGGAAACCTGCATGGGACTGACCTAGGTACACAGCATGTATGTTACAGTTGTGTAGCTTGGTGTTCTTGAAGAACACCTAACAGTGGGAACAGGGGCTATCTCTGACTCTTTAACTGACTTTTGGGACCCTACTCCTCACACTGGGTCACCATGCATAACCTTAATACATAGGGAGGTGTTTAGTCTGACTGCAACTTGATATGCCATGCTTTGTTGACACTCATGGGAGGCCTGCCCTTTCCTA
>NW_004949101.1:17552701-17566965 GCF_000317375.1 Microtus ochrogaster | reverse complement strand
ATATATATACATACATGTATACTGTACATCATATAAACTAAATAAATTAATTAACCAGGTTAAATAAATCCCTCTTCTCTAACATATATCATTTCTTTATGGTGAAAACTTTCTAGTCTCTTCTAGTAGACTTTTATGATAGACAGAACGCTGGCATCTGGCACTGCAGACGTCTGACCCAGGACCCACCAATTAACTTCCCTCTTCGTTCCACCCTGCCCATCCCCCCTCAGGGACCATCACTCTCAACATTGATGAGTTCTGTTCTTAAAGTTACATGTGTGAGTGCAAATTATCTTAGATCCTTGGTGTGATTTGATCTACGTATTCTTTGTATCCAGAATACTATGTTTCTCAAGGTTTTGCATCTTTCAGTATGATTTGTCATATAGATTTTTCCATGTTTTAAGTTTATTTCTACATAGCTTATATCCTAGTTGCTTTTGTAAATGGTATAATTTTCTATTTCTATAACAGTTAGTTATTAAGGTATGTGGGAAAGTATAGATTTGCGTATTAATTTTATATCTAGTTCTCGTGTGTGTGTGTGTGTGTTTGTGTGTGACTGTAACATATTCCGAGATAGCTCAGAAAGAGGGCCGGATATTATTTAGGCTCACACTTACAGTTTCCTAACCTATGAGTAACCTTGCTACTTTGGGTCTATGAATCCCATAGCAAAGCAGCACAGCACACCACATGTCCAGGATACAGAGAGAGAAAGAAGGCCAGATGTGGTGATGATGTCTAGAACCCCAGCACTCAGGAGACTGAAGCAGAAGGACCCTGAGTTCCAGGAAGCCTGGGATCCATAACAAGACCCTGTCTCAGACAGGGGATGAGGAAGAGACAGAATATGAAAAAAACAACGGGAGGGGGAAAAGAGGACTAGGGTCTCGCTGTCCAGTTTGGGAAGACACCCAGTGACCTAGAGACCTCCCACTAGGCTCCACGACTTAAGTTTTCCACCATCCCTCTGAAGCACTTCTCTGGGAACAAACCTTGCGCACATGTGCTTTTGAGGGAAATTCAAGCTCCAAACCGGAACACTCCAAGGGAAGGAGGAATTCTTTTCTAACTCCCTTCTGCCCAGCAAAGTCAGTGATTTCAACAGGAAAAGGATGAGCAAACCTGGGCCAATATCTCTCTGTACAGTTCAGCAACTCTTCCAGTAAACCTGGGCTCTTGACTCCCTATGAATGTGAGTGAGTTGTGAGCTTTCTTTTTCCTCAATTTTTGTTTTAATATGGAGAGAGTTGTATCAGAGGGCCCAGAAAATGTAGGCAGATTTTTAAAATTCATATCTAAATGTCCGAATTTGAATTGTCTTCCACACTACAGACTTGAACTGTGCTGTAGCCATAGCCCTAGCTCTGCAAATGTTTCTGTCCCCACACACCCCCACTGCCTCTGCCCTGCTTCTCCCAGCACCCTCCCTACTGCTGCCAGGCTTCCTGCCCCTAGCATCCAAGCCCATTCCCTTCTCTCTGCCCCTTACTTCAACATTTCAACACACACACACACACACACACAAACACACACACACGCACACACACGCACACAAACACACACACGCACACACAACACACACACAACCAAAACCACTACCCCACTTTCCTCAGCATCCCCCATGACTCAACTGTGCCCCGTGGTGTTTAAAGTCAACATGTTGGTAACTGAAGGTTTTATCTGTTTCGTTTCAGAAATGGATCAAGTTTAAAAGGGACTTTGACAATTTCAAGACTCAGTGTATTCCATGGGAGATGAAGATCAAGGACATTGAAAGTCAGTATTTTAGCATCACTGTCTTTTAATTGGTTTCCTCAGAAAAGTCTCCCAAGGCTTAGATTCTGAGTATACTTGGCCTTCTGGTTAGATTATTTCATAGACTCTGCTGCAACCGGGGGAAAAGTGGGCATTGGATGAGTGTAGGAACCAGATTCAAATCGAGATTCCTCACTTTCTCATGTGAGAGCTCGGATAGCTCAGTTACCCACAGAGTTTCAGGTTATCTGGCTGGAACAAGGAAATCGAGCTCCGGGTGTTTATTTGACAGTCTGGTGTGAAAACCACTTTTGCAGGCATGCCGACACATCTCACTGTGCCGCCTTTCTCCCCCAGGTCACTTTGGGTCTTCGGTGGCATCATACTTCATCTTTCTCCGATGGATGTATGGAGTTAACCTCGTCCTTTTTGGCTTAATATTTGGTCTAGTCATCATCCCAGAGGTAAGGACAGAATTTCCTGTGCCTTCAGAGAGTGTTGAGGCTTTACTACAGCCAGCAACTTCAGTTACACTTTCCAAATGCTCTTTTTCTATTTAGCTATAATCTCTCGTTCTTTTTAAATTTCTTTTGAGATAAGGTATTGTAATAAAGCCCAGACTGTCCTCAAACTCACAATCCCTCTGCCTCATTCCTCCTGACACCTGAATTTTAAGCATGCTGCACAATACACAGCTCCGTCTGAATTCGGTATTTATGTCAGTTGCCTTGGTTGTTCACTTGGTTGTTCTGTACAAAGCATGGACCTAACATACTGATAACACATTTCTGCCTTTCATCTGTACTTAAAAGGAGTCAAAAAATTAAGATCTCATTTATTTTTTTTACCCTGAGAAAGAAAAAGAGAGAAACGGTCAAAACTAAACAAAAGGAAGTGAATGACAAGGACAAATAAGGAAGCAGTTAGGAGATGAGCTCTCTGTTGAAGTGGAACAGGGCACAATTCTGGAGATTTTCAGGGTCTTGTTGTTCAGGTAGTATGTCAGGGAGCGTGTGTATTATATGAGCACGTGTGTGCCTGTGCACATGGACAGGGGCCAGAGGAAAACATAAGATTTCCTGATCCATATCACTTTGCCATGGGTAAGACAGAGTCTGTCAACTGGACACAGTGGTGCACACCTTTAATCCCAGTTCTTGGGAAGGCAGAGGCAGGAGGATCTCCATGAGTTCAAAGCCAGCCTGGTCTACAAAGCAAGCCCCAGGCCAGTCAGGGCTAGAGTGAGAACCTGACTAAACAAGCAAGCAGGGGAACAGAAACAGGTTCTCTCTCTGAACCCGGAGTAAGGGAGGTAGCCAGCAGGCCTAGTGATTCTCCGGTCTGCTCCTCACTCTTCTCTCTCTCTCTCTCTCTCTCTCTCTCTCTCTCTCTCTCTCTCTCTCTCTCTTTCTCTCTCTCACATACACACATACACATAGCACTGATGTCATAGCATCTGCCACTATACTCAACATTTTGCATGTGTGCTGGGCCCTCACATTTGCACAGCGAGGATTCTTACCTACTGAGCTATCTCCCCAGCCCCAATTCTGTGGGGTTCTTAAAAGTTATAATAATAGTTGGATTAAAAAAATAGTGAAGTTTAATCATTATGACTGACTGTATCTATGTATTACGTATGCTGCTTTATGTGTAATATATTTCCCAATAACAGTATAAATTGAAATCTGATAAATAGAAACAGAAGACCTTGGGTGACACATGCCTGCAGTACCAGTACTGGGAGGTAAAGGCAGGAGGGTCATTGCAAGTTCTAGGCCAGCCAGGACTGCAAATCCAGACTCAGAGAGGGCTGGTGGGTGGGGAGGGGAGGGAGGAATAGATGTGAAACCAGAAACCTATAAATTAACAAGAAAAGCAATTTTATGTAGTGAAATATCAAAACTGATGCTGCAGAAACTAAGAGTAGCATCTGCCAACATTTAGTATCTGCCAACATTTTTTGGAATTTTTACTGTAGCCAATAGATCAAAAAATTGAATATTTTGTATTTTTTAATAAAAATACAATTTGTCTATAAGTAATATCATCACAGAGGCCCCTAGATCCATGTATTCAACCAAAAAATGCTCAACTTTAAATAAGACTCTACGGAGCTGGATACAGTTGCTGAATAGACAAACATTGCCCACCAATCTCCACTCTCTTACTATCTGATGTATAATACACTCAAAAAATGTCAACACAAGAACAATAAATCTATAACATAACCAGTAAAAATTAGCAGACTGGGAGATTTCCAAGGTGAGCACTGTAAAGTTAATGGAGAAAATAAGATGATAAGCAGAAAGACAGTATGGAAGAAAAAAAAATGAATCTCCTTTTTTTCAAAAGCCAACCTGGCTTCTGGAAGGAGGGCTCAGCTGTTGAGCATCTACTGCTACTGCACAGGACTGGAGTTGGGTCACCTCAAGGTGCCTCATAACCACCTGCTACTCCAGCTCCGGAGAATCCGGCCTCCTCTTCTGGCCTCCTCAGGTGCCCCCTAAACTCACACAGACACACACACACACACACACACACACACACACACACACACATAAATAAAAAACAATTTTTTAAAGCCAATCCATCCTAAATCAATCTGTAAGTTTCAGCCGGTTCTTATCTTTGTCATAAGGGTGTGAGGGAGGGTCATCCGATAGAAGAAACTGGGATTTGTCAAACGCGTTTGGGGTTAGCTTCGCACTTTGTCTGCTTACTCTCTGCCATCTGTCCCCGTGTGAGGTGCTGATGGGCATGCCCTACGGAAGCATTCCCAGAAAGACAGTGCCTCGAGCTGAGAAAGAAAAAGCCATGGACTTCTCCGTCCTCTGGGATTTTGAGGTACAAACCTTGGTATCAATGCGCTTCCATTTTGTGACGATGGAGCCGGTGTCCGTCCCTCTCGGTCAAGTATCAGTCCCCTCAGAAATGGAGGGGCGACCGGAGTGATTTCCCAAGGTGCCCGGCCACATTGCTGCCAGGGCTTTTCTTTACTTTTTTTCTTACCCAGCAATCCCTGTTGAAATCTCTTACCTACCAAAACCAAACAGAACTCATTCACCATCAATCCCTGATACTGTTTTCAGTAAAGAAATATAAAAAGTACTAAAATCTAAATTAATACCATGCCTAACTAATTTATTTTATAAGTTTATTTACTTTCACGTGTACTTGGCTTTAGTATTGAGTAAACTGAAATACTAAAGTCAAGTACACGTGAAAGTAAAGAAGAAAACGGAGATAGGTGGGAGGGCTCTGAGGGCGGGTGGGCTTGCCAGTGAGGCTGACAACCCCCACATGGTAGAAGGAGAGAGCCGATTCCCATAGTTTGTCCTCTGACGTGTGCCATGGCACATGTGCATCTGCACGCACACGCACACACACGTGCGTGCATGCATGCACACACTGAGAATTAAAACAAAACGTTTAAAATGTTAAAAACTAAAAGAAAACAAAAATCTGGGTTGCACAGCTGTCTGAGGTCATTTTTAAATGTTACAAAATTCTACAAACTCTTGTCTATTTCTAGCACACTAAGAACCTAGCTATGGTCGAGCAGGGGTGGGGGTACCAAAAAAAACCTGGCTGCAGAGTTCTGGTAGCCCCTCAGAAGAAGGGAAGGAAGGATTGTAGGCACCAGAGTGGTTGACGCCAGAACACAACTGAGCAGGTCTCTTGGGGGCTCCCAGAGACTGAAGCAGCAGCCACGCCTGCGCAGGTCTGCACTAGGTCCTCTGCACATGTGCTGTGAATGTTTACCTTTGGGATTTTGTGGGGCTCCTAACAGTGAGAGTGGGGTTGTCTCTGACTCTTTTGTCTGCTCTTGGGATCCTTTTCCTCCTACTGGGTTGCCTCTTCCAGCCTTGATATGAGGGTGTGTGCCTAGTTTTACCAAATCTTATCAATCCTGCTTTTCTCAAGGGAAACAGAGGAGCAATGGCTCTAGGGGAAAGGGCGGGCGGGGGGCGGACTGGGAGGAGTGAAGGGAGGTGAGACTGCTGGCAGGATGTATTGTGTGGGAAAAGGATACGTTTCTTTAATAAACAAGAACTGGGCAGTGTTGGCACACACTTTAATCCCAGCACTCGGGAGGCAGAGGCAGGCAGATCTCTATGAGTTCAAGACCAGCCTGGTCTATAAAGTGAGTTCCAGAACAACCAGGACTATTACACAGAGAAACCCTGTCTTGAACCGCACCCTCCCCAACCCCCACTCCCAAAAAAGAACTTGGCTATAGAACACAATAGCTTGGAGTTTTGCGTGTTCTTGAGTGTGTGTTCTGGGCACACATGCTCACACACAGACATGCAGTCTCCTCTCCTGCCTGAATCTCCATGCACTCGTGCAGTGGAAGAATGAAGAAAGAACAGACAAGGACTGTGGATGGCCTCTGGAGACACTGTGAACTGAATATGTAGGATTCTTCCTCTCTGTAGACTTGTGTTAAAACTCCGAGACAGAAACCCCTGGTAGAATGGAAGTGTGCGATCGCTCTCGCCCCTGACATTACAAACCCAGAGACTTTGCGTGTCTTTCCTACAGGGCTACATCAAATATTCTGCTCTCTTCTATGGCTACTACAACAATCAGAGGACCATCGGGTGGCTGAGGTACAGGCTGCCCATGGCCTACTTTATGGTGGGGGTCAGCGTGTTTGGCTACAGCTTGATGATTGTCATCAGATCGTAAGTATGAGTGTCTTGTTTGTAGGGCTTAAAAAAATATTTATTTATTATATTTACAGTATTCTGCCTGCATGTATGAATGCCTGCAGGCCAGAAAATGGCACCAGATCTCATTATAGATGGTTGTGAGCCACCATGTGGTTGCCAGGAATTGAACTCAGAACCTCTAGAAGAGCAGTCAGTGCTCTTAACCTCTAGGCCATCTCTCCAGCCCTTGTTTGTGGGTTGCCATCTTTCTTCATTCAAATAACGCTCCTCGATTCCTCTACGTGTATTTACTTTCTTGGGAATTACTTTGTTGAGAGGCAGCAAACAGGCAGCTCTACAAGCTTAGCAGTTCCCGGTGTCCTGCTATGGCACAGTAACTGACAACGGCAGCTTAAGGGCCAGAGGCTTATATGAGTTCTCCATCATGGCAGAGGAGTTCTGGCGACAAGAGTCTGGGGCATCTGGTCACATTGTGTCCACAGTTAGGAAGCAAAGCGATGACCGCTAGTCCCTTGCACTTTAGCGTTCTCCTTTTTATACAATCCAGGAGCCTAGTCTATGGAACAGTGTCACCGACGGTTGGGTCCTCCCAACTCTGTTACCCTAATCTAGAAAACCCTTCACTATCATGTCCACAGACTTGTCTCCTAGGCAATTCTAGATCTAATACAATCAGTATTCATGATCCTACCAAGCAAATGCAGATTATGAAATATAAGTGATAAGCCAGATAATATGTGAAACTCTGGGGATGAGCTTTATGGAATGAAACTCCTTTAAACGAGGCAGAGAAGAGCCAGTTATGCTGAAAGTTTGAAGTGTAAAATGTGAGTGGAAAAAGCACACATGCAAAGACCCGAAGACAGCGAACAATTCTAGAATTCCCATCTAGATAAACCATCCAATTACCCATCCTAGCAAAGGGCCACTGTAGCGTGAGAGGGAGTGTAGAATCTTAGAAGATGGAAGTTTTCTGCCAGTTTCTTCTCTCCAGGGCTCCTTAGAAGGAAAAGTAAATAAAAATGCCAACCCTGTCACTTATAAAGAAACAAATAATACACCCATACCAAAAAATTTGTGTGGCTGTGGTTAGCCACGGCATCCTCTCTGGTCCCAGCTCTCTCTACCTCTGTGGTCAAGATTGGCCTTTATACATTGGTGCTTTTTTTTTTTAAATGTACATAAGTGTCTTCCTCAATTACTCTCCATCTTATTTTTTGAACCTGAAATTTACCAGTTCATTCAGGTTGTCTGGTCAGTGAGCTCTGGGGATCTACCTGTGTCCACCTCCCCGACCCCGGAGACTGGAGATGCAGACAGGTGCCATCATACCTGGCTCTTCCAAACTTGGGTCCTCTTGCCTGTACCAAGCACTTTAGTAACGAACCCATCTCCCCCAGCTTTAGCTGTTCCTCTTCATTCATATTCTTAGTCCAGTCCATGACTGTGGGATGTTTCTGTGATGAACCAAAATTACCTAGGCCCAGTGAGAGAGCAAGTCCAAATAGTCAACAGCAAGACAGAGGTAGGGAGGAGCAGAAACCCCCACACTTTGTGATGGAATCCACAACTGGAATTCTGTGATTCCCACAGGGCTGAGCTCCTGGGTCAGGGAGATCGAAACAGGTGGCCAACATGGAAGGTCTGGGTGCTTTCATGCAAACTTGCTAAAGGAAATATCACCCAGATCCTCCAGCCAGCATCCTCAAGAGTTACTGAGTTTTTAAAAACACTTATTATTTTATGTGTACAAGCACTTTTGACTACATGTCTGTATGTGTACCACATGTGTACGTGGTGCCAGGGAAGTCAGTAGAGGGCATCAGATCCCCTGGACCTGTAGTTACAGACGGTTGTGAGCTGCCGGGTAGGTGCTGGGAATAGATAGAACCTGGGTCCTCTGCAAGAGCAACAAGTGCTCCTAACAGTGGAGACATCCCAGCCCAAGTTACTGAGCTTTGGATCAGAAAAATGCATACCTCTAACCAAGAAAATTAGATGACTTAGAAAGACATGTTTCTGTTTGAGAATGGAGTTCCCAAGTTCTCTGACCATATATACAACTGAGTCAAACCTCCAGAAACCAAAAGCAAGGGCAGAAAACATAGTGAGGTGTTCTAGATCCCGCAGACTCGTTTTTCAACACACACCATGGGAGCTTGCAGGGAACTGGGAATTTGGGGAGAACAGTTCTCAACTGTAAACAAAATTGTCCTAGCTAATGTCCTCCCTGGCTTGTCCCTCCATTGCGTGTCGTCTTCTCCTTGTGGCCAAGACTGACTTAGGCCAGGGATCCTGGTGGCTGTTGTAGCAGAAAAGAGGCAGGTGTGACATCAGTGACATGTGTCCTCCAGGATGGCCAGCAACACCCAAGGCAGCACCAGTGAGGGGGAGAGCGACAACTTCACATTCAGCTTCAAGATGTTCACCAGCTGGGACTACCTCATTGGGAACTCAGAGACGGCCGACAACAAATATGTCTCCATCACCACCAGCTTTAAGGTAGCAACCCTGGGGCTGCTTTCCCTCCTTCCTGAGGAAACTCTGGGTTCCCCCAGCCATTGGGAAGCTTTCCTCATCTGGATGAGCAGAAATGAGGTCTCCAGATCAGCCGTGAGAGGAGCTGTATCAGTACACACCGTCTAAAAAGATGCTCATGCCATGCTAAAAACTACAGAGAAACCCTGTGATCCTCCTGACTCAGCTTTCTGGTTTTTCGAGACAGGGTTTCTCTGTTGAAAGTCTTTGTAAAGAACATGTGACAGCTTCCAAGATGGGTTCTATAGACTGACTACATGTGACATCTTAAGGGTCTAGAGGAGGTCTAGTGGGGTCTTGATTGTACAGATAACACAAAGGCCTCCAGGCTATTAACCATCTCCATTCCCAGTGTCTGGTCAGAAAAGACCTTGAAGAGACAACCCTTTGTATTTTACATTCTTGGCTTCCCTAATGCTTATCTGTGAACACAAGGACCTCTGTGCCTCCTACACATAACGGGATAGATGTGAGGATTCTGCAAGCTAACATAACATAACTGCCTGATGAGTTAGCTAAACCTCAGAGCGAAGTCAGTAACTGGGGATTAGCAGAGAGGTCTCGTCCCAAGCACTCAGTTCAGGAGACCATGTCTTCTATCCTAGTCTGCCCCTTACTGTACAGGTCTTCATAGTTACTAGTGCAGGACGCAAACAGCAAACAAAAATCAATTGTATTTTATACTAACAAAAAACAATTAAACTGATTTTAAAATTCTATTTATAATAATATCCAAAGCATAAATGTCTATCAATAAGGTCTCCCTACCAAAAAAATGTGAGACACCAAACAATCAAATAAAACCAGCACTCAGTATTAAGAAACCCCAAGAACAGTAACTGGCAAAATATAGTCAGATACTTTTATAAATAAACCTTTATTGATACAAAACCATGCACAGTTACTTATATATTACCTATGGTTATTTTCATGCAATAATGGCAGTGGTGAGTAGTGAGATAGAAACATGGACTTCAGGCTAATAATGTTCACTATGTAAATTTTATAGGATATTTGACAACTCCTGTATTTGAGAGCTCAAGATTAAAATTTTAATCTGAGGGGCTGGAGAGATGGCTCAGCAGATAAGAGCAGTGGTTGCTCTTGCAGAGGACCTGGGTTTCATTCACTTAACACACATGGTGGCTCACAACTGTCTATGACTCCAGTACCTAGGGATCTGAACCCTCTTCTGGCCTCCACAGGCACACATGTGGCCTGTGGCAGACAGACAGGCATAGACATTCATGCAGGCAAAATGCGCATTCACATAAAAATAATAGAATAACAAAAAAACTTAAATGAATTAATTTTCAAATTTGAATTTATTTGGTCTATTGGTTTAAAACAACAAAAGGAAGGAAGAAAGAAAAAAGAAAGGAAGAAAGAAAGAAAATTTATGGAAAATATTTGGTGCCATGTCTAGCACACAGTAAATCTCAGCTTTCATTGTTACAAAATAACCAAACCCAAGATAACAATAACAGTAAAGTTATATTTTTATAAAAAATATCTATAACCCTCTATAGGGTATTACATCACCTCTTCTGTATCATTTATTGAGAGACAGAAAAGTATTCTCAGGGATTCCCAACCATGGTAACTGGGTTCCTGGCCTGACGTTATTCATATCTCCTTCTTACACGCTAAGGAATCTATAGTGGATGAACAAGAGAGCAACAAAGAGGAAAATATCCACCTGACAAGATTTCTCCGTGTCCTGGCCAACTTTCTCGTTCTCTGCTGTCTGTGTGGAAGTGGGTACCTCATTTACTTTGTGGTGAAGCGGTCGCAGGAATTCTCCAAAATGAAGAACGCCAGCTGGTACGAAAGGAACGAGGTGAGATGGGCCATTCCAGTAAAGCCGGGACTGAGGGCAAGTGTTGGGATCTCTCCACTGTCAGCATAAGTCTGACGACTCAGCAGAGTCCCTGACAGTCCGAGTCCCAGGCCTTGCTTTAAAAGGCAAAATTAAGCCAGGCGCGGTAGCACATTCCTTTAATCCCAGCACTCAGGAGGCAGAGACATGAGGATCTCTGAAAGTCCGAGGACAGCCTAGTCTACATAGTGAGTTCCAGGGCTGCCAGGCTACATGGTGAGACCCTGTCTCAAAACAAGTAACTATTACAGGGTGGAGAGATGACTTGGTGATTGACAGCAATTTTGAAGAAGACCTACATTTAGGTTCCAGCACTACATGGGGGCTCACAAGCATCTGTACCTCCAGTTCCAGGAGACCCAGCACTTTCTTCTGGCCTCTGCAGGCACAAGGCATCATGGATACACATACATACATGCAGGCAAAACACTCAAATGTATAAAAAATAAATAAAGTAATTACCTTTTAAAGGCTGATGATACTCTAATTTTATTTTCCTTATTCCTGTTGCTGGAAGACTGCTTTGTTTCTCGTTCAGTAACTTGACTCAAATATACCGTGGAGTTTGTTTTTCTAGGTGAGGGTCTCAGCTAGATAGTGTATACATTCTGATTTTTTTTAAATTTTAGGCAATTGTATTTTTGTTTTATATTTAGAGTTATTAAATTATGATTTTAAAATTTTGTCTTATATCCTTTTTTGAGTACGGCTATCTAAAATTCATTTTTCTAAAACTTTTAACTTCTTTTTTTTAGGTATTTATTTATTTATTATGTATACAACATTCTGTCTGTGTGTATGCCTACAGGCCAGCAGAGGGGACCAGACCTCATTACAAATGGTTGTGAGCCACCATGTGGTTGCTGGGAATTGAACTCAGGACCTTTGGAAGAGCAGGCAATGCTCTTAACCTCTGGGCCATCTCTCCAGCCCTCAACTTTAAACTTCTTTATTCATTTATCTTTTACTTCAAAGTTCCCCTCCTTTCGATGTTTTCAGGTGGAGATCGTGATGTCTCTGCTGGGGATGTTCTGTCCCCCTCTCTTTGAAACCATTGCCGCCCTGGAGAATTACCACCCGCGCACCGGGCTGAAGTGGCAGCTCGGCCGCATCTTTGCTCTTTTCCTGGGAAACCTCTACACGTTTCTCCTGGCCCTCATGGACGACGTCCACCTTAAGGTGAAGCCCACCTGTGCCACAGTGCCTGCTGTCCCCTGTATTCCCTTTTATAATAGAGTAACTTCACCGAGCGTCATTTCTATTAATTAAATAAATGTTAGCAGTTTAGGAAGGAATAGTAAACAGAGATATCTCTAGAACCCATAATGCAAAGGCCTCAGCTGCAAACAATTGCTCCAGTTCTTTCCTGCTTTTTTCCTAGGCTGTCTTTTTCCACATCATGTCTGTATCATTCAGAACTCTTAATATTTTATATGCTTCACGTCTGTCATAGCTAGTCAATAACCAAGTACTTGCCCACTGATGCGGTATGTCATGGTTGACCAAACTGCTCATCAGTGCATGTCAGACATGTTTAGTCCTTGGGTACAGCAGGGAATGAGACACAGTCCTGTCCCAAATGGCTTCATGCTCAGGGTCAGGAGGCAGACTCATTCAATACAGTATGCCGGGAAATATGTTTCAGTGGGAACAAGTCCAAGGAAGTGTGTCAGAGCACAGGAGGACCTCAGATCCTCAGCTTGGGGAGTCGCAGCAGATACTGGAGGAAGCATAGGAAACCGTAGGATGACTGGAGGAAAGAGAAAAAGAAAAGGAACGGAGACAGTGGAGGGACCGATGAGTCTGCTCGCTCATCCCCTGAGGTAAAGGAACTTTTTAGAAGGTTCTAGCAACGCAAGCACCTGGCACTGGTCCATAGCCCTTCTCCCCTCTCTGGCTTCCCTCCTTCCCCCAGAAAGTGTTCCCACCTTTCTGGGTCTCACATTTTACTCTGGGGTACAGTTACCACTTGCTTTTCTCCAAGACTAGTTGACTATTTCCAGGTGTCACGGCCTTGAAGAAGTCCTCTGTGCTCCCTGTTATCTGACGTGGGTACTCCTCGGTCCCCAGAGAAAATGTTCACAGCTCAAACCACTTTGTTTCCTAGTTGGTCATCTCTATTACACACTAGACCATGAACTACCCGAGAGAAAGCTCTCTTGGCCACTCACGTGTCACTACTCACTTGTATGTACAGACTAGACCCTGAATAAACTCTTTTCAAGACTACTGAGTGGATAAATGCGTGAGAGGATTGGTGGATGCTAACAGGGAGAAATGGACGGATGGGTGGACGGACTGATGGACGCTAGTTAGGGAGAAAACTTTGTGGGAAAGGTCCAGGGGTTTCAGCCCATTGCACCTTCCCTTGGTGGATTGAAAGCCTGAGAAGTTCATTTCTTAAAAGATAGTCCAGTGCGAAGGGAGAAACCAAACGGCAGGCTTGGAGCTAGTTTTACTTGTTCCCATGGAAACAGCTGAACTACGCATGGCTCCTCTCAACTTCCCATCACCATGTTTCTTCCAGCTTTCTAATGAGGAGAAAATCAAGAACATCACTCATTGGACCCTGTTTAACTATTACAACTCCTCAGGTGGGAATGAAAGTGTGCCCCGGCCACCACCACACCCTGCAGATGTGCCCAGGGGTTCCTGCTGGGAGACAGCCGTGGGCATTGTGAGTAGCTACGCTCTATGAAAAGGTGCCTTGTTCTCAGTTCTTTGGTGTGCCTTCCTTGATCTTTCCATTTTGAAAACAGTCCTGAACACTCAAATGTCCATTAAGTAGGCATTGTTTTTAATGTTTATTTTTTATTTATTTTACATCCCATTCAGTTTTCCCTCCCTCCTCTCCTCCCAATCCCTTCCCTCTCCCGCTCCCCTCTACTCATAGATTAGTGCCTAGCCCAATTGTCATCAGAGAGGCTTCATCCAGCAACTGATGAAAACCCTGCAGAAGAGAAGGGGAAAGGATTGTAGGCACCAGAGGGGTCAAGCAGGCATTTCTTAATCATCTTGGAAGGTCCAAGATGAATAGAACAGACCCTGTACATCCTGGAACTTCATAGATATCTGCTGTCTTTAAAGTTGTGATTACGTTGTGTGACCAGACTTTTCCTGGGGAGATGCAGCGCACACACATCCACTCACCCCAGATACGGAGCTCAGGACAGACCAGAGTGCACACACCTCCAAATCCAACCAATGAGTTTTATGTTACTTGCAGGAGATGCTAGTGAGGTTACTTAGAGCAACAGAAGTGACCCAAAGGCAGCTGCATCACTGAAGCCCACCCCAGCGTGGGTGAGAGCTCACTAAAGCTGGAGACCTGAGCACACTGCACAGCCTGCAGGCAGTTCTCCAGACACCTCAGCGGATCTAAACCCCCTCTGCACAGCCTGCAG
>NW_004949101.1:17549085-17552601 GCF_000317375.1 Microtus ochrogaster | reverse complement strand
GTTCTCCAGACACCTCAGCGGATCTAAACCCCCTCTGCACAGCCTGCAGTCAGTTCTCCAGACACCTCAGCGGATCTAAACCCCCTCTGCACAGCAGCTGAGCTTGGGGTCCTTTTTGCGGCTTAGCTTATCATTGCAGCTCTGCTCCCTTGAGAGTGACTCCCAGCAGACTTTATTATTTCTTTATTAGTTACGCTTGGGAGAGAGGAGCCTAAGTCCATCTGGTCAGTTTCAGGGACTTCCTGAAGTCATTTGGAGGTGTTTATCTTCCTGTTTAAGGAACTTCCCTGCTGGGTGGACTATTTCAATCTTGGAAGAAAGCTGTTAGATAACAGAGGTCTGGCAGATCCTTCCAGTTAAAAATGAATCATTCATATATATATGAATCATTCATATATATATATAGAGAGAGAGAGACTTCAGGAAGACCCTGAAACTGACCAGATGAATTAGGCTCCTCTCTCCCAAGAGTAAATAATAAATAAATAATATATATAATATACATATATATATATATATATATATCCTGTGTAAGTAGAAAAAGCTCTGTTCTTTTGATTCTGCTATGTGATGCTTTGGTTTATCTTCTCTATATTCCAAGAAAAAAATTGATTAGTAAGAAGCTGTCCCAAGTAATTGATGGTCACATTAGTCCTAGTGGGGTCAACCAGGATACCAGAGCAGATGGGGAAAGCAAAGGGTGAGCCCTCAGATCTAGCAGATCTGAGGTACAGAGCACTGGCCATTACTAATAACCCAGGCAATTTGCATACATGACAGATAGGCACCCCAATAACTCATCAAGCATCATATTCCTGACTCCTAAAGGCACAGATATTATTCCAAAGTTATTTAACTAATTTGTGATTTATAGAGCTGAGGCTTCTCCCAAAGCTGGGGTACTTTCTCTGTTCGCCGCTCTGCCAGGAAGAAGCAGGCCACACAGACAGATGCAGGCGAATAGGGGAGATGTGAACAAACTCCCATCTAAGCACCCCTTCTTTTCCCTTGTTCCTCCTGCAGGAGTTTATGAGGCTGACCGTGTCTGACATGCTGGTGACATACCTCACCATCTTGGTGGGGGATTTCCTTCGTGCGTGTTTTGTCCGCTTCATGAATCACTGCTGGTGCTGGGACCTGGAGGCTGGCTTTGTAAGCTGTTTTCTAGTATATTCCGCAGTAAGCTCGGTCACCACCCTCTCTGGCGTTCGTATTCAGGTGCACTCTCGTCCGTTCTGTGTCTGTGTTCCGTGGAGCAGTCTGGCTCATCACGTTTACTGAGAGTCCTCTGCATTCACAGAAGCAGTACTACCTTCTCCCAGCATGACCTTCATCTAGAAAATGGAGGCATGGGGGCCAAGGAGGTGGCTCAGTGGTTGAGAGCACTGGCTACTCTTCCAGAGGTCCTGGGTTCCACTCATAGCACCCGCTCGGCAGCTCACAACTGTCTGTAATTCCAGTTCCAGGGGATCAGACACCCTCTTCTGGTCTCCATGGACATCGAGCACTTGTGTGGTACACAGATATACGTGTAGGCAAAGCACAATACACGTAAAATACCAAAATAAAAAGAGTTCTTTTAATTTTTTTAAGTGGAAGCGTTCAGTTTGGGGGAAGGAGAACCACATTCTTCAGTCCTGAACAGGTGACTGGTATAAATGCGTATAAATGACCTCCCATGAGGAAGGCTGGAACCTTAGGACAGATAAACATTTTAGAGACCCCAAAACAACCAAGAACCTGATGCCCCTTTCCCTATCTTCTGATTATGCTTTGAGAAGCCTCTTCGACTCTTAACACCTCCCCACGAGATACCTTCTTCCCCCACCTGCCTGGTAAAATGCTTGTCCCAAGCATATGCCATTTCCTCACCACGTGACTTTCTATGAATTGTCAGGACCCCAGGCCCACTCACTGGCCCAGTGAGTGTCTCTTCCACAACATCTCATTCTTCTGTTCATCAGTTGAGTTTAAAAAGGAAGTCTCCTTACCCGAGCTTCTGCCAAAAGACGACCTACGTAACCCTTAACCCGACCTGCGGTAGAGCCTGACACTAAGGGCCACGGGTTTGTGGCATACGTTTTAAGACGTTTTAAATAAGCCTATTCAATCCCTTCTTCGGTTAGGAGGGCATAGCGTTTCTCTCTTCAGAGTAACTTCTAAATTCTATACGATTGCAAAGTTATAATAAAATCTGCTGGAAATAAGCATATGGAACATAAAGGAAAACTGCTTAGAAAGGAAAAAGGGACGATACCGACCACTCCCTTAAAGTCTATTAGGAAGACAGGCTTGGCAGATGGAAATCTAGCTCGGTAGGTAAGAGTGCCTGCTGCACAAGCACAAGGACCTGGGCTCAGATTCCAGCAGCCATGTAGAAACCACACAGGGGCCATGTACACACCTGTAATCCCAACGCTGCATTGCTGGAGCTTGCTAGCTACCAGCCTAGCTTAAGGCTTGGCAAAAGCCACTGTCTCAAAGGAATGAAGCAGAGAGTGATAAATATGCACACACACAGGTGAAAATATGCACACATGCACACGCATGCAAGCATCACACTCGCATCCACACACATACGAAGAAAGCAAGAGGACCAGGAGCATGGAGCCAGCCTGGGACATATAGTGAGACTCTATTCCAGAAAGGAACATGATGGCACCGTAATAACTAAATGGGAACTGGAATAAACAGGCCTGCCCGTAGAGCCGAGGGCAAAGCCCCGAGGCTGGTATAAGCCAGGGGAAAACTACTTAATCAAGAAACTGTTTCAAATCAATAAGGAAGAGATGCATAATATAAAAATGAGCTGTAGGGGCTGGAGGGATGGCTCACTGGTTGAGAGTACAGGCCGTTCTTCCAGAGGACCCAGGTTCAGTTCCCAGAACCCACGTGGCAGATCACAGCTATCTGAACCTCCAGTCCTCGGGGATCCAACACCCACTTCTGGCCTCTGAGGGAACTAGGCACACATGTGGTGCACAGACAAACACACAGGCAATATAAAATAAAATTTAAAACGCTTTACCTTGTCTACAGAGTGAGTCCAGGACAGCAAGGGCTACACAGAGAAACCCTGTCTCAAAAAACCAAAAAAAAAAAAAAAAAAAAAACAACTGGTTTTAAAACTGAGCTGTGGGGCTGGAGAGATGGCTCAGCCATTAAAGGCTACACTCACAACCAAAATATAAAAATGAGCCATGGGTGGGGAGAAGACTGTATCCCTCCCTTCACCTACATAAATTAAATGTATGTGAATCACAGTTTTTAGGGGAATAGGTTTAGGGTTTTGTCTGTTTCACTTTGATTTTGTTTTTAACGTTCTTCAAGTCAGGGTTTCTCTGTGGTTTTGGAGCCTGTCCTGGAACTAGCTATTGAAGACCAGGCTGGCCTCGAACTCACAGAGATCTGCCTGCCTCTGCCTCCCGAGGGCTGGGATTAAAGGCGAGCACCACCACTGCCTGGCTGTCTGTTTCACTTTGAGACAGGTCTTTCTATATATCTCTGGCTGGTCTG
>NW_004949101.1:17544342-17548733 GCF_000317375.1 Microtus ochrogaster | reverse complement strand
CCCCAGAAGCCAGAGGGTGTTAGATGCCCCCGGAACTGAGTTACAGGCTCCTGTGAGCCCCTAAAGCAGGTGATGGGAACTGCACATGGGTCCTCTGCAAGAGCAGTAAGTGCTCTTTCAGTTGTGCCATCTCTCCAGGCCTGTTTTTGTAATATCAGTTTTAAATTTTAAGTTTTTAACATCCACCCCTCACGCCTCTACATCAAATGTCTTTGCCGCTTTGCTCACGCGTCGTCGTCCACCCTCCCCCTCCTGTCCTCTCGCCCCTCTCCCCACTTCAGGACAAACTGGCAGCAGACCTGAGGACACCATGAGGACTCAGCTCTCGCGAGCTCTGTGTCCTTCCAGATTCCTGTCGAGAACCAAAGCTATGAAAGAGTCAGCTTCAAACCTGAGCTCGTTTGTGCTCTTCCTGCGAACTCCCGTCAGACTGGGAGATGAGAGGAAGGGCCGGGAACGAGTCTGCTGCGCTTGTTTGGAAGCCAGCTTCTCATTTCGAGTCTCAGTTCATTCTCCACGTCTCATTTCATTTGCTTTCTCCCTTGGGTAGAATTTTAAGGTAAATTTCTGATTAAAACATTGATTAAATGTTTTCTTAAGAGCTAAAGTCTTCTCCAAAACAAAGAATCAGCCTGGCAGTGGTGGTGCACCCATTTAATCCCAGCATTTTGGGAGGCAGAGGCAGGAGATCTCTGTGAGTTTGAGGCTAGCATGGGCTACGAAGTGAGTTCCAGGACAAGGTTCCAAAGCTACACAGAGAAACCCTATCTTAAAAACAATTAAAAACAAAAAAAAACAAAAAAACAAAGGGTCAGGCTACTGCCTGAAGAGGTAGATACAATTACAATGTGTTGTTGTTGCAAAGCTTCAGTTTTAATAACTTCATAAATTTGAGGACTGTGGAGATGCTTAGCAGTTAAGCACACTGTTGCTCTTGCACAGGACATGGATTTGGTTTCCAGCACCCACACAGCAGCTAACAGTGTCTGTAACATTAGTTCTAGGAGATCTGAGGCCCTCTGCTGACTTCTTGAGGCACTACATATATGTGGAGCACAGACATGGGTGCAAACAAAACACCCATACACATAAGATAAAAATTAATTAATTAAAAACTTCAAAGGTTTTCTTTGAAAGTTGAAGACAAGGATGTGGAGATAGTCCAGTTGGTAGAATCCTTGCCTAGCATGCCAGTGACCCTGGGTTCAATCCCCAAGCACCACATAAACTAAGTATGATAGCTCACATCTGTAATCTTAGTACTTGGGAGGTGTAGGCAAGAGAATCAGAAGTTCTAGTTGTGTAACAAGTAAGAGCACAGCCTGGACTATGTGAACCCTATCTCAAAATAAATTCATATACACACAGAGAGAGACACACACATACACATACATAATACATACATACATACATGTCAAAAGAAACAGTCTTTTAAATCTATTAAAGAAACAATCCTACTACTGGGTATGATGCTTTAATCTCAGAGTTTGAGAAGTTAAGGCATAAGGATCATCATAAATTTGAGGTCAGCCTGAGCTATACAATGAGACTATCAAAAATCAACAAAACAACAAAAAACAGAATCCTGAACCCAAGGCAGACATTTTGGGGTGAGTTGTCTTGACTTAGATAGGATCTATCTAGAATCACCTAACATTTGCTCACCCATTCCCCCCTCCCTTCCTCTTCCCCTTCCTCTCCCTCCAGCCCTCATATGCTGAGTTTGATATTAGTGGAAACGTGCTGGGTTTGATCTTCAACCAAGGAATGATCTGGTGAGTTGTCTCTTTCATCTGAGGAGCATATAATCCGGGGAGTCAAAAAACTAGAACCTCCAACTTTGTCTCTCAACGATCTTGGGGGGCAGCAAATCGCCTCAGCTCTCTCAGCTCGGTTTCTGATAAGAACTAGAGAGTAGAGCAGCCTGAGAAGAGAACAGTGTAAGTTAACCAGTGAGCTAGAGAGAGCAGACATGGGGAGAGAGGAGGGGAGGAGAGGGGAGAGAGAAAGATAGAACAAAGCAAAGAGGTAAGGAAGGAGGAGAAGAAAGGGGAAAGGAAGAAGAGATGAGAAAGATGGGGCAGGGAGAAGAGGAAAGTGGGGAACAAGGGAGGAAGGAAGGAAGGAAGGAAGGAAGGAAGGAAGGAAGGAAGGAAGGAAGGAAGGAAGGAAGGAGCTTCCTCCTCTGGAGGCTGCATGGTAGCAGCTTAAGACTGAAATGCAACGGACTGTCTCCAAGCCCGTCTGCTTCTTGGCTGCTCACGGAGGCCAGAGACTGTGATCTGCTGAAACCCACTAGGGAAGCAGTGGTAAAATCCTGGTCAGTGTCCCAGTCAGTAGTGCTCGGAGATATCTACCCTCTCAGGGACTGGATGGCTCCAGCCTGATGACAAATATCTTAAGTAAACCAGAGCCTCTGCTCTTGGAGTCTTCAGGAAAGTGCCTTGATTGCATGTCCCTAATCCACCCACCACATTACCTTCTGTTAGCCTCCCTTCGCCTGCCCTGCCACCAGGTCAAGCGGATATCCTGTCTGTGACCTTTCAGGATGGGCTCCTTCTATGCTCCAGGACTGGTCGGCGTCAATGTCCTACGCCTGTTGACCTCCATGTACTTCCAGTGCTGGGCGGTGATGAGCAGCAACGTGCCCCACGAGCGTGTGTTTAAAGCCTCGCGATCCAACAACTTCTACATGGGCTTGTTGCTGCTGGTGCTCTTCCTCAGCCTGCTGCCGGTGGCCTACACCGTCATGTCCCTCCCACCCTCCTTTGACTGTGGCCCCTTCAGGTAAACTCTTTGTTGCTGGAGAGAGTTTTCCTCCTGAGGCAGTCTGCCCATGGGTCCTGGCTCGGAATTCCAGCTCTAATTTCATGCCAGCCTTTAAGTGACTATGGAACTTCGGAACTATCTGGCAAGTTTTCTGTAAAGGTGGAGATGCCCCGCGTGGTAGCAAGCGGCTACTTGCAGCTACTGGGTGCTTGAAATGAAGATCTGAGAAACATAGTTTCTTATTTTTTTATTTTTTATACATTTTTTATTGATATTTATTGAGTTCTACATTTTTCTCTGCTTCCTTCCCTGCCTCTCCCCTCCCCTCTTCAATTCTTCCCCAAGGTCCCCATGCTCCCAATTTACTCAGGAGATCTTGACTTTTACTACTTTCTACTTCCCATATAGATTAGATCTATGTAAGTCTCTCTTAGTGTCCGCATTGTTGTCTATGTTCTCTGGGATTGTAGTTTGTAGGCTGGCTTTCTTTGCTTTATGTTTAAAAACCACCTATTAGTGAGTACATGTGATATTGTCTTTCTGGGTCTGGGTTACCTCACTCAAAATAATGTTTTCCAGCTCCATTCATTTTCCTGCAAAATTCAAGATGTCATTTTTTCCGGCTCCATTGTGTAAATGTACCACATTTTCCTTATTCATTCTTTGGTCGAAGGGCATTTAGGTTGTTTCCAGGTTCTGGCTATGACAAACAATGCTGCTATGAACATAGTTGAGCACATGTCCTTGTGGCATGACTGAGCATCCTTTGGATATATACCCAAAAGTGGTATTACTGCGTCTTGAGGAAAGTTGTTTCCTAATTTTCTGAGAAATCGCCACACTGACATCCAAAGGGGTTGTACCAGCTTGTATTCCCACCAGCAATGCAGAAGTGTTCCCTTTTCCCCACAATCTTTCCAACATAAGTTGTCATCAGTGTTTTTGATCATGGCCGTTCTTACAGGTGTAAGATAGAATCTCAGAGTTGTTTTGATTTGCACGTTTCTCATTTTTTCATTGCAATTAATTTTGATTTTAATAACCACAAGTGGCTGACTTCTATATTAGATGATACAAGCATAACCTTTTAACAGTACCTGTGGTTATCGTAGCACAGGATGGGTGGCCAGGGAGCTGAGACTTCGGACATCTCCTGCAGGTCTAGATCACTATGTGACAGCCAGGATTCCGAGGCAATGCTGCTCACCTTTATAGAGTAGCAACATGGTGCATTCACGGCTGTCTCAGTTTCTTCACTCAGGAATTCACTTGCGGGAGAGAAGAGAAAAAGCAATCCTAGCACACATGGAGTCTGAGAAAGAACAGCAGTGTCAGTCGCGGGAGAGAAGAGCTGCCCACAAATTCCCAAGCAATTTGTTTGTGTTTGCAGCTCAGGTCTTTGTGTTTTCTTTTTCTTTCTTTCTTTTTATTTTTTACCTTGTAAGGGAGACAGAATGAGTTTGATTCACTCTTCCTTCTGTAGCACGACTAATAAAATCCCAGAGACAGATATTGGAGTTCATGCTGAAAGATCTAGAGAAGCAAAGCAACCCTTACCTCTACGAAATCTTCAGACTGTCTCATCCTGCCTTATATTCCTCTCTAGTGCTGGGATTAAAGGT
>NW_004949101.1:17539212-17543312 GCF_000317375.1 Microtus ochrogaster | reverse complement strand
CATGAAACTGGTCTACCAATCATGGTCGTGAGCGCATTCTCACTCATGGAACTGGTCTACCAATCATGGTCATGAGCGCGTTCTCACTCATGGAACTGGATGAGATGATTAAGAGGAATTTGTTATAAAGTCTCTTCTTCACGCATCTGCTCACACCTTAATTTCTATCATGAATGATAGCAGCCATAGGGGTTAAGTAGCAAATGGAAGTCTCCATCAAAGGAGAACAGAAAGCAGGTGACTTGACAGCAGAGAAAGTTTTGGGAAATCCCAGATGCTGGCTTTACATATGAAAGAAGGGGACTTCAGCCAAGGACACAAGGCATACCCACCTCTGTGGCCTCCCTCAGGGGACTGTGGCCCAGTCAACAGCTTAGGTTAACCCAGTGAAACCATTTCAAACTTCTGGCCTCCAGGGCTGTAACACCGTCCACGCATATTATGCTAATCCATGTGTACTAACTGTTGTAGCAGCCACCACACTCACACTTCAAAGACAAAATAATGAACACTCAACTTTGACTTAAGAGCATACTATATGAAGTTCTCTTTTTTTTACTATTTTTGCACAATAAGCATGTACTGATAATAAAAAAATAAATGTCATGACATAGTGATATGCATGACACCTGAAATGTCATAACTGAAATGTTGCAGATTGATTTTTTTTTGACAGAGCCTCTTTGCATAGCTCAGGCTAGGTTTGTACAATCCTCCTGCCTCAGCTTCCTAGATGCTGGGACTACTGGCATCCAACACTACAGTGCCAAGCAATGAAATAGCCACATATGGTCTCTGATGCAACTGCATGGCTCTGCTGTTATAGGATAATATATACCAGTATATCATATGTGATATAATGCCATTCTAGCTTAGCCATATACACTCTACCAATGAATGAGCACGGCTGTGTTCCAGTAGAAGTTTATAGACGTTGAAATGTAAAAAAAAAAAAAAAAAAATCATACTTCAGTTTTTATATGTCATAAGATATTATACTTGATTTTTTCCAACCACTTAAAAATATCAAAAGAAAAAAAGAAAGAAAGAAAACTATTTTAGCTTGAGGGTGACAAGCTGATCTGTCCCTGTGGCATTATATGTCAATCTGATCTTTGCACAGAGAAAACTAAGCTGCTGACTACAGCACTGTATGACACACACCTGCTGACTTCACGGAGCCCTCTGACTGTATGAGCACTGTGCCTTGTTGCCTATAGAGAGGAGGGGACTCGGAGCACATCTCCAGAGATGAAGGCTCAGCCCGTGCAGTAGAAAGCCCTGTGGTCCCGAGAGCACCCCGTCGCCACTCTTCTAATGCTGTCTTCCTCACCACGGGACTGTGGACAGACACCCGAAATATATGTTTAAAAACCCAGAATTTCAAAATTGCACTTTAATTAATTTTTATAATTATCTTAGTAGTCACATTTGATGGTACAACTCTTGTGAAAAGAACCAGGACATGAATGCAGTCATAAAGAGAAAGGGGAGACACCTCGGCTACTAAAGTGCTTGCTGCATAAGCCAGGTTCCCAGAACTTACATAAAGGTTGGGTAAGTGTGGCTTCCCCCCTGGAATCCCAGCCTCTGAAGGAAAATCCAGAAGATTCTCTGAGAAAGCTGGCTAGATAGACTAACCATATTGGCTAGCTCTGGGTTTGAAAGACTCTTGTCTCCAATAAGGTGGAAAAACAATTGAGAAAGACTCCTGACGTCAACCACAGACCTCCATATGCACAGGCACACACATACATATACACAGGAAAAGTGGATAGATGAAGGGCTGGAAAGATGGCTCAGAGGTTAAGAGCATTGGCTGCTCTTCCAGAGGTCCTGAGTTCAATTCCCAGCAACTACATGGTGGCTCACAACCATCTGTAATGAGATCTGGTGCCCTCCTCTGGTGTGTCTATATAGTATATGTATATATAAATAAACAAAAAGAAATCTTTAAAACAATAAGATGATAGATGGATGGACAGACAGACAGACAGATCTGGGTGGTGGTGGCGCACTCCTTTAATCCCAGCATTTAGGAGACAGAATCAGGTGAATCTCTGTGAGTTGGAGGACAGCCTGGTCTACAGAGCAAGTTTCAGGGCAGGCTCCAAAGCTACAGAAAAACCCTGACTCAAAAAACAAAAAAGGTAGATAGATACATAGATATCTAGATACATACATACATGCATACACAGATAGGATAGATGATAGATAGTTCATGGTGTTCTATAGCTGGGCAGCGATGGCACATGCCTTTAATCCCAGCACTCAGGAGGCACAGGCAGGTGGATCTCTGTGAATTCAAGACCAGCATGGTCTACGAGAGCTAGTACCAGGACAGGCTCCAAAACCACAGAGAAACCCTGTCTCGAAACCCCCCAAAAGAATTTCAACCAGAATCTTCAAATTCCTAAGTCTACTTCATAGCATCAAAACTACCATTTAAGTGCCACCAGTATCCAGGTGTCCCTGGAGAGCATTTTTGGAATCAGTCTTCACAATAATTCTAAAAAAAAAAAATAAAAGGAAAAGAACCTATTATGGTAAATGGTGCGGAAGCCCACCTTGGGGCAATGCAGCTTCTTGGTTGGAAGAACACTGCAGGTGTGCTCTAGAGGCGCTGTGAGGTTTCCACACTAATCTTAGGAGGGCTGCCTCCAGGTCAAGGAGCCCAGAGGACTCCATGTTTGTCTTGTAACTAAATCATGGACCATTTCTCCTGTCACAGAGATGTGTGTGTAAGGGTCCAGCTGCCAGGGACTGAGGTAGAAGCATCCTCCAGCCTAGGAGCTCAGGAATAGACCGGGAGCGTGACAAGAGCCTGTCCCCTAAAAGGGAAGAATATGTGAGAAAATCCACTTTTTTCTGGCTGAAGAGGTGTCAAGCACAGACGAGCGGTGTAGTTTGAGAGTTCGTGTGTTCCTGAGGGCAGGAAGCTAGTGAGTGCTATACAGCCAGCCCCAGCTGTCTGTCCTGAGCAGAACGGCAGCTCCTCGTGGGATCTTCTTTCTCGGTCCGTTTGGAGCAGAGCTCTGGTTCTCTCAGAAAAGCAGTGAGGGGCAGCTTTGTAGCCATGGGGTCATGGACATGACTGTGTGTGCCACAGGATCTTGGCAAATGCCACAACGTGTCATCTCCTCTTTCTAGTGGGAAAAACAGAATGTACGACGTCCTCCACGAGACCATCGAGAACGATTTTCCTAAGTTCCTGGGCAAGATCTTTGCCTTCCTTGCCAATCCGGGCCTGATCATCCCAGCCATCCTGCTGATGTTGTAAGTTACCCAGGGCCCAGGCTCTGCCTTGTGGGAACGTCTCCTAGCAGCTGAGGCTTTCTGGACAGGGTTCCCCATTTTACTCTCTTAGTTTGGATTCCCCAGAAGTAGACCCTAAGACAGGGTCAAATGTAAGTCATTTATCAGGGAGTGGGGGTGGTGGAGGATGTGTTATCTCTGTTATGGATGTGTCTGCTATGAGTCTTTCCGGGCAACAATGCGCCTCAGAGCTACTTGGCTAGGACTAAGGAGTTCAGGGCACTTGAAACCAGCCTGGCTGGCTGGAACTATCTAAGAGCTCTGGGGTCTGAACTTCTCAGAAAGCGGAGAGTGTGTTGTTACGCTTGGATATGAAGTGGCTCCTAAGGACCACTATTGAAGCCTTGGTCCCCAGCTGCTGGCATCATCTTTGGGAAGTTCCAGAAACTTTAGCGGGGGGGAGGGGGGGGTCTAGCTGAAAGAAGTTGGTCATTGCATGTATTAGTTACAACTGTTGGGTCGCTGTGGCCACCATTATCGCGTGTTTCATGGCACTGTTCCTGGGGAAATGTGAGCAAACGTCTACCCCCTAAGAACAGCACCGAAGTCCGACTATGTGGACCAGTGAGTTGATTAGGATCACGTATGGGAGTACGGCTGCAAGGCTACGAACAGAAGTAGAAATGGTTCAAAGACAGCTGCATCACCAAAACCCACCCCAGAGTGGATGGCAACTCACAGAAGCTCGACAGCTGGCGCTCACTGCACAGCCTGCAGGCAGCTCAACGGTCAGAGGGGCTCTGCTAGGGATTCTGCTGAGCTCTGCCTCTCTGAAGCAGCTCAGA
>NW_004949101.1:17525890-17538937 GCF_000317375.1 Microtus ochrogaster | reverse complement strand
TTTTCCTGGGTTTTAGCAGCTCGTCAGCAGAACTGACAGCTTCATCTCCCTTTCAAACACCCTCAGTCTTGAGTTGCTTCCCTGCAGGATAAACAGAGGAAATTCTATTCACAATACTCAGCAAAAACAACCTGAGGGAGGGAAGGTTCACTTTGCTTCTCCTTCCAGAGGCTCAGCAGAACGGTTCTCGTCTTGGCTGGCTAGGAAACTGGGAGAGGAAATGTTGGTGCTTGGCTTTCTCTGTTCCCTCTCTACTAAACCCAGGCACCCCAGCTATGGAATGGCACTGCCTACATTCAGATGGCTCTCACATCCTAGGCTGATCCTTTCTGAAGCCACCCTAGCTCACACCCAGAGGTGTGCCTTACCATGTCCTAGGTGATTCTACACCAGGTCAGGTTCACACTGGGCACGTGTCCTGGGGGTCTGTATCTTGTCTGCACCCCTGGTCTACACCAGGTCAGGCTCACACTGGACACGTGTCCTTGGGGTCTGTATCTTGTCTGCACCCCTGGATGTTTCCCACCCACCATAACAAAGCCATTTTACACCCTCTTTGTCAAGGAGGGCTGATAACTCTGAAACCACCGCCAACAGAATCGTTCCTCCTTTAAATTGTTTTTCTCAGGTACTTCATGCAGTAAGGACACAGCAACTGCCATAGAGGGCAGCTCAGCCTGACCCTGGGCTGTATTAGTTTGCTGTTTGCTGCTGTGATGAGCACTGTGACCAAAACCACCTGAAAAAGGAAAAGGTTTGTTTGGTTCACATGACCCCGTGTCCATCACGGAAGGGAATCAGGACAGGGACTCATGCAGGAGCACACATGGGAAGCAGAGATGGCTACTGCTTACTGCTTGTAACTCAGGACCTCCTGCCCAAGGGTGGCACCACAAAAGTCATTAGTCGAGAAAACATCCCACAGCATGCCCACGGGCCACTCCGGCAGAGGCAGTTTCTCAGGTGGGGTTTCCTCAGTTTAAGTTAAGAAATACCAACCAGCAGATAGACTGATTTCTCTTCCCCCAGCTCCTCCCAGTTCTTCCCCACCTCCCCTCCCATTGGAATCCATACACATCTGACTCTCATTAGAAAACCAACAAGCATATGAGGAATAATAATAAAATCAATAAAAACAAAAATAGACAAGTAATAATAGAACTAAACAGAACAAAAAGGTCCAAAGAAAAAGCACAAGAAACAGATACAGAGCCAGGTGGTGGCGGCGGCGCACACCTTTAATCCCAGCACTCGAGATGATTTTATCTGGATCACTTTCATATATATATATATATGTATTTTAGGAAGCATCTACTGTATTCTTTCTGTCTGGCCCCTCAAATGGTCTTTAGTTTTAGATGTCCCTCCCCTATATTCCCCTCTTGTCCCCCCTCTTCCCTCCCCATCCCTGTCTGATCCTCCCATCCCGGTCCCTACCTTGTCCAACTATAACTATCTGTTCTCTTCCCCCTTCCCAGGGAGATCCGTCCCTTCTCTGCCCAATGAAGCATTTATCTAAGTTATTCTTTTATCAATAAAAACTCAGGAGTCAGACATTGGGGTAAAACCTGATAGATCCACAGAGTGATGGAGAAATGATCAGCTGACCCTGCCTCTCCACATTCCCAGATCTAAAAGGCCCGAGACTCTTTCTAAGCCCTTCCCTATTCCTTCTTGTGTCTCTCTATCCTATTTGAGTCCTCCCAAACCTCTATGGTTTATTCTGGCCAGCTAAATTCAGGTTAAACTTTATTGGCAGTCTCAGAGTGACAGTGCAAACAAATGCCTTGCTAGCGCCCACTTCCTTACTCTGTACATCACCTCTGTGGCTATACAAAGTGTAGCTGGCTTATTGATGACCTAACAGCTGATATCCACACATAAGTGAATACGTACCACATTTGTCTTTGTGGTGATGGGTCTCCTCACTCAGGATGACTTACCTACAGATTTTCACGATTTCTTTTTTTTAATGGCTGTGTAAATGTGCCCCACATTTTCTTTATCCGTTAACCCGCTAACAGTAACATCTAGGTTGTTTCCAGTTTCTGACTATTTTGACTAGAGCAGCAATGAAGATGGCTGAGCAGGTGTCTCTGTGGTAGGATGGGGCATCCTTTGGGTGTATGCCCAGGAGTGGTATAGCTGGAACCCGAAGTAGATTGAGTCCCCTGTGGCACAACCACAGTTTGCATGGTGGCTACATGAGTTAGCAGTCCCATCAGCAATGGATAAAGGCTCTCCTTACTTCACACCCAGCATATCAGAGCAAGCACGTTTAGAATTTCATTTGGTAGCCAAAGAAGAGAAAGAAAAATTGTACTTATGAATTATATCTCAAAAAGTCCTAAGGTTTATCAGTTGAGATCTGTAACAACTGTGTAAGTGAGGGCTGTATAAGCATATTGTTTCATTGCGGGCATAATCATTCCTCCTGTCTCCTCAGAATGTCTCTAGATGAATCAGATTTCTTCATTCTACGTTGGTCTCCCATCCAAACCACTGGTAGGCCCAGTTAGATTAACTTCTAGGGAAACTGACAATAAATTGTGATGCTTTAATCTTTGTAGCAGATTTGAATGTCTTGTCCGTACTTGGGGCCAGAAGTAGAACTCGGATTCCATTCTTTTGACCAGGGGGATGTAGCTTTCAGTTAATGGACCCAAGCTGATCTTAAAGGAGGTGTTCATCCTCAGCGGCCTCCAGGCTGGTTAGCGCCTGTCTAGCTGTCCAGCACAACTTCATCAAGTTTCCATCAACACCAGTGAGATGACGATAACTATGACACAAACCTGCTACTGGAAAGCTACCAAGGAAACACTCACAGCTTCCTCTGCAGACTAGAAACCCTGCTACGCCCTACCTCTTTGGAATCAGGGTGATTCCTTCTACCAACACTCTGAACACTCTGAGAACTAGACATATGCAGGTCATGCCTACGCTCAATAAAATGGAGAGGGTGTCCAGAACCCTCCCCATGCTGAGCAGACAACCTAGGATGGCAGAGCCAGCTCTGCCCTGCTAGAGGAAAAAGCTTGGGTAATCCCGGGACCTAGGAAAAGCACTGAGCTGTTGCCATTTTCTAATATCACAGGAAAATAGGAGGTATGCTTTTTCTCTTTTAGTCTGGCCATCTACTACCTGAACTCAGTTTCAAAAAGTCTCTCCAGAGCGAATGCCCAGCTGCGAAAGAAAATCCAAGCGGTGAGTCTCTCGGGAGCAACATCCTTAGCGGTGTTCTTGTTTCTTGCGGATTTGCTCGGTGATCTCAGGTGTGTTCTCCCAATGGTTTCTGATACGGCAAATCCAAAAGCCTGCCCTGCAGGGAGCAGCCCTGTAGGGTTCAACAGCGGGCATGTGCAGTAGGAACATCTGAGAGGCTGACAGTGCAGCTTAGTGTAGAGAAAGTGCTTACCAGTCACAAGCCTCTGTAGTCAGTCATTAGCACTCACACATTTGCACACACACATACAGACACACACACATCAAACCAAAAACAAAAGATAAACAAAATAAAACCCTAGTCATCTTAATAGTGTAAATACTAAAAGAAATGGCCAGACAACACATTGCTGATCCTTAGCCCAGGATGTCTCCTCAGTCTGCTTAAAACACGGGCAGCTTCTCTCAGCAGCCCAGAGATACCCTGACCATTCTCTCTAGCAAGACAGACTTTCTTTCTCTCTCTTTCTCTGGCAAACTCAAAAAACCTCTGAGTCCTGCCATCCTCACTTCCTGCCATGCTTCTGGAACTGACATGGATCTTTCCTCCCATTCCCCACCCAGACTTCCTTCTGTTAGCCTCACTGGCTCCTGACCAGATACAGAACACGGAGATAAAGTCTAGATATCCCATCAAATGCTGTGTGACCCCAAGCCGCACACTGCAGTCTCCAATTAGCCGTGGAACCAACAAGAGGCAGGTGAAGGTAACCAGCAAGATCTACAGACACAGTCCTCGCTCACGGCTCACGATCCAGGGCTCTAAGCGTAGGACAGCCATGCCCCTCGCTGGCATAAATAATTCATTTCCTTCTGCAGCTCCGTGAAGTTGAGAAGAACCATAAATCCATGAAAGGAAGAGCCATAATCACCAATTCTGAGGACACACTTAAGAACAGCTCCAAAAGTACCACCCAGCTACAAGTCGCTGAGGAAGGTAAATTCTTTCCAAGTCCCCGTGGAAGTTGTGCAGCACATTGATGTGGAACGGGTCTGTGGTGGGGTTAAGATGGGGACACTGGCCGGGAGGTGGTGGCGCACGCCTTTAATCCCAGCACTCGGGAGGCAGAGGCAGGCGTATCTCTGTGAGTTCGAGGCCAGCCTGGTCTACAAGAGCTAGTGCCAGGAGGACAGGCTCCAAAGCTACAGAGAAACCCTGTCTCAAAAAACTAAAAAAAAGATGGGGACACTGGTGATATTTAGCAATACGAAGCACCTATCTCGTGGGCTGGCAATGATGAAAGCAGCGCATGTGAAGAGCTTAGCAGAGCCCCTGGTGTACAGAATAAACTGACAAGTACTTGCTAGAGGGAATGGCTTGTAGTTTCTCCAGCAGACCTGCTGGAGCTGGAGAAGTAGCTCAGAGGGTGAGAGCACTAGCTGCTCTTCCAAGGGATCAGGTTCTAGTCCCAGCACCCACATGGCAGCTCACAGTCCAGGGCTGTCTTCTAATATCCTTGGGCACTGTATGCACATGTCGCATAGACACATATGCAGGGAAAACACGCAAATAATAATAATCATCATCATCATCTTTTAAAGAGACATACTGGATAGAATAAGGGTCTCACATCTCTAAAGAGTGGTCATAGATAGACCAGGCTCCAATATGGGGGAGAGGAAAGGGCAAGATGAAAGGACCTTGTCTGAGGTTGTCCCGTTGTCTCAGGAGCCTCTGTTTTAAAGGGTACCACTGTACAACAGTGCTGACCTTGGATGGCAGAACTGTACAAGGTGACTAATAATTTAAGGGTTAACTTTTTTTATGTGTACCAATTTATTAGCAGTTACATTTCATGTCTTCTTTACCATTATTTTTTGGGGACTAACCAGAACAATACTGACTGCTATAACAAATAGGTCCAAAATATCTTTCAATGCTAAACCCAAGTCAGTGTTTCCAGTTAGTGGCCACAAATACAGGGGCTGCTATGAGTGGTCAGCGGCTAAGGCTGGGCTTTGGCAGGTTCTGGGCCTCTTAGCCAAAGAAGTGAGAATAAGGGCTCACAGAGATTGACTGAAGTCGTAAGAGAGCTTTATTGGGAGCGAAGCAACTCTACAGATTAGAAATAGATACACTGAAGCCCGGCGGTGGTGGCGCACGCCTTTAATCCCAGCACTAGGGAGGCAGAGGCAAGCGGATCTCTGTGAGTTCGAGGCCAGCCTGGTCTACAAGAGATAGTTCCAGGACAGGAACCAAAAAGCTACGGAGAAACCCTGTCTCGAAAATCAAAAAAAATAAAAAAAAATAAAAAAGAAATAGATACACTGTAAATAAAGATTGACACAGGCCTTTAATCCCACAGCACTTGAGAGACAGAGGCAGGAGGATCTCTGTGAATTTGAGGCCACGAGGCCAGCTTGGTTTACAAAGTGAGTTCCAGGACAGACAATGCTGTTACACAGAAAAACTCTGTCTTCAAAAACTAAAATAATAATATTAATATTAATAAAGATTGACAGCAAACCACATGAGTGAAGGTATCCCATAGCCCTAAGCATACAGCCTGGATTCTCTTTTCTGGGAAAGGAGGAGCTGTTTACTAAGAGACACAGTTTGATAGATTCTCTATTTTATTTGTAGATTAATTTACGTGTTTATTTTTTCTACTACAGATATTTGCCTTACCGTGCATGTGCCCAAAACAAGTTCAGAATGGATTAGCTCCTCTATTCATCATACTCAGATAGGTTGGGAGTGCACTTGAACAGAAACTGTCAAAATGTAACTGTTGTTAGGGCCAGGAAAATGGGTACTATCTTTCAGAGAGGGGAGTGCACGGGCAGGTAGGCGATCAGGGGTTGTTTGCCACGTGCATTGTTCAAGATGCAGCGTTAACAGTCCATGAGGTAAAGGAACTAACCCGACAACTGTGTTATTACAAGAGGGGGTGTGGCATGCATAATTCAAAACTAATTAGGACCCCAGAATAATACACCGTCCCCATGCTTGTCTGCCTCGAAAGGAGGGCATGACTTCTTCCATCCCACGGTTCTGCCTGTATCACACTTCTGAAAGTCTAGAAGACATAGCTGGTAGTGGAAGCTGTAAATCCACAAGAGGAGTATGGTCTATCTCTGTGTTCCAGAAGAAGGGACTGGGTTTAGGAAGGAGCATGTCCCCATCTTGGAATTAGGAGGAAGGGAGAAGTTGAATAAGTGAAGGAGCGGGAAATCAGGCTATTCTCTGAGAGCTAATGTAGCCTCTTCCCTTCCACCACCAGATTTGACCTGGCCATTACCCTGAGAGGCTTCTGTCACTATTGTACCAGTTTTTATTATGGAAAACCTAGGATAAAAGCTCTACCCTTGAGGCTGAAGAGATGGCTCAGCAGTTAAGAGTGCTTGCTGCTCTTTAGAGGCCACAAGTTCACCCAGCATACACAATCCGTAGCTTACAACCCCCACGACTCCAGCCCCAGGGATCTAATGACTTCTCCTGTCCCCAGACACAAATCCATAGAAATAAAGACACACAAATATAAATAAAAATTCTAAATAAATCTACAAAACAACCAAGCAAGCAAAATTGCTAGCCCAAGACCAGAGTTCAAAGTCTAGTTTCCGAGCCAGTAGCCAAATCTCTTCCTATTGGAGAACAAATCAGACCCCAGGGCAGTCTGACAGTTCTCACGGCAGCAAACGGGGCTAGCATCTACGGACACAGCGGGGGCAGCTCCCGACGCTCCAACTGAAAAAAAAAAAAACAAAACAAATCTCCTACATCTTCATTCTTATCTTTGTTTTCCAGAGCCGGCACCTTATTCTCCCAGCCAAAACCAGACCGTGGACAAGAAAGCGCAGGGTCCCGGCAGCTCCAGCACTGAAGGCAGGGCCTCAAGGCATCATGTTGGAGCTCTGCCACCGAGAGACAGACCAGACTCTGGCCAACCCCAGCCTCAGGTTTACACATGCAGGTCAGCTTCTGGAAGGAGTACCCGGAGGCCTCACAACTGAGGGCTGGCATCTGTGGGTCTCCCAGGCCTGGGCTTGATCCACAGGCTCTATCACACACATGCATGTGCCCATATCACACATGTAACAAGAACTTTGATCCCTGCGCTTCAGAACTTATTACTATTCAAAGGGAAGGCAATGGCTTCCCATAATTTGGGCTATGGGAGGCTAAAACTTTGTTCAAACTGGCCTTCCTTCCCAGTGTCTTGTTCAGGCAACCCTGGACCCTACACACTAGTGGTTTCCCTTGGCTCCAGACTTGGGAGGAGGAGATGAGGCCATGACTTCCGGTGTGGACGCTTTTTCATGGTGTACAAGTTGGAACCCAGTTTCTGCGGCCCCTCTGGGCAGAACTATGGTGTGAAAGAGCCTACATTTCTAACGCCAGCCCTATCTAAAGGAGGCTGGATGGTTCAAATAGTAGGTCCAAGCAAAGGAAAAGAGGCAGATGCACTAGAACCCTCTTGACAGGAAGGCCAGTGATACCCAGTACCCAGCCTGGGGGAAGCTGATGCCAGTTAAGCACAGAAGCTACACTGGAGCCTCCAGCAGCCAGACAAAGGGACACAGGCAACACAGTTGTTGTGATCCAACTGAAGAAAACTTGACGATTGCTCAGGACAGGAAAGTCTTTTTCATGAACCAAAATCTAAAAGGAACTGGATAACCTGTTTCCTGTCTAAAAGTCGTTAAAGGCGGTGGTTCTTATGTCTACTAGCAGGCCAGGGAAGGCTTTGCTAGAAGCCAAAGGCTTAGCAAGGTAGACATCTTAGCTGAGGGTTCTCTAGAAACCCCAAGTGTTCTGCAGACAGTACTCGGAGTTCCCAGACCCAAGGGAGCACCTCACCCCATGTCTCTGAATATTCTGAAGGGAACCCCTTCTCTCAGCCAGTTACTTTTGTTGTCGCTAACACCCAAGTCCCCCAGGACCCTCGAGGTACCCCACAAATTGTGCATCAGGCGAAGCCCTGGTAGCGAGAAGACTTCCTAACCGAGACAGTTTGCAAACAGAACTTCACTCACATGTGAGCAGGAGAGACGGGGCAGTTACTTCACCTCAGCCCATCCTAACAAGATGATAGTCTCCATGGAAACACTGTGAGCCTCCAGATCTGGCACCGCCTGCAAGTCACACACTGACTTCTGGGGACAAACATTCTAGGTGTAAGCTTACCTTACACAGGAACTCGGGCAACCTAACCCCTGCCAGCCAGCAAAGCCCACAGCAGCTTCCGTGCCTCCAGCATCATCGTGCCTGCATAGCGCCAACTCAGAAAGGAGAGCAAGGGGGCGGTGCCTCCTGCGCCATCAGCCTCTGTTACTGTTGTGCCTCTGACAGTTAACAATACACATAAACACCTACTACAGACCAAATAAATCACCTGTTTAGAGGATGCGTAATTCTATGGTAGTGACTATGTTTGCTGTCTATTGCTATATACAAATGACCTCCTAAACTGATGCCCTAAAATGGGTTGGGCATAGTGGCACATACCTATAATTCTGGGCACTCCAAGGCAAAAGCAAGAGGTTTGTATCCAGCTCAAAGCCCTTCTCGTTAACACAGTGAATTTCAGGCCAGCCAAGGTTATATAGTGAGAACTTGTCTCAAAGATCCAAAAAGAAAGTAAATAAATAAAGCACATTAAATATTTATTATGATTGAATAGTGTCATGGCCAAGAATTTGGGGGTGGGCTGGGGAGATAGCTTAATCAGAAGAGTGTTTACAGTGGAAGTATGAGGACCTAAGAACCCCAGAACCCATGGAAAAGTCAGGAGAAGCAGCCTGCCACTATAACCCAGTGCTTCTGGGCAAGGGTAATGGAGACAGACAGATCCTAGGTTCTTGGTGACTAGTCGGTCTAGCTCAATCAGTAAGCTCCAGGCTCAGGGATGCTGTCTCACTAAATAAGTAGAGTGATAGAAGAAAGCTCTGGGTATGGATCTTTACATGTGTACACATGAGAGTTCAGAGAGAGAAAGAAAGAGAGAGAGAGAGAGAGAGAGAGAGAGAGAGAGAGAGAGAGAGAGAGAGAACTCCTGAGTTAGGACACCCAGGTTGATGGAGGAACATCTACATACCTGTGCAGCCATGCGTACAAGTGCGTGCGCACACATACATACACACACACACACACACACACACGAGAATCTAAGAATGACTTAAAAGGTCATACAGATGGCTATGGGCAGCAGTTTAATTCCTCCTGGGTATTGACAGGAGACCATGTTGATTCTCCCTGTCAACTGCTCCCTAAAGCGGTGTCAAAGTCAAATAAAACTACGGGGGCAAATCTCCAGCAAGGGAAATTCTGTTAGTAAACAAAGGACAGGATTACAATCTGGAATACAGACAGCACGCACAGGCCAGAGGGGATGGTGTTACATCTGGAGAAGGAAGAACGGTTCGGTGTTTATTAGGACAGAGAGAGCTACTCGGGATATCTTGAAAGAAAGTCCTGTGGCATTGTGGGTATTTTCAGGAGCTGGGAGTTCAAATTGGCAGTATTTAATGTATAAACCCAGTCTTTTTTTTTTTTTAAGGTTTTGTTTTGTTTCTTTGTTTAAGATAAGGTTTCTCTGAGTAGCCCTAACTGTCCTACAACTCTTTTTGTAGACCAGGCTGGCCTTGAACTCAGATCCGCCTGCCTCTACCTCCTAAGTGCTGGGATTTACGGTGTGTACCACCACCAGCTGGCGTTAATATTTACTTTTATTTTATCTGTCTAGGCGTTTTGTCTGCATGTTTGTCTATGCACCATATGCATGCCTTGTGCCCACGGAGTCCACAGGAGAGCATCAGATCCCCCTGGAGCTGGAGTTACAGTTGTTAGCTGCCAGGAAGATGCTGGCATTTAAACCCAAGTCCTCTGGAAGAGCAGCCAGTGCTCTCAGCATGGAGAGATTTCTCCATCCCATTGTTTAATAGATGTTCTCAGCTATTTGAGTGAGCTGAGGAAGGGGGTGGAGGAAGAACACTGGTGGGTGAGAGAAGGCGTTACTGTGACGTGGGCTTCCAGACGGGACATTACTGTTGAAGACAAACTGAAGTTGCTGTCTGCTCTGTTTTCTTAGGTTTGACTTTCCAGCACCTTCCATCTTAACACTTCACATTCCGTGAAGGCATTAGAGTCTGCGGAGGCAGGCTGACGATAGGGCTGTGGGTAGGGTTCACCCACAGCATGGGGCTAAGTGCACTCCTCCTGCCAGGCGGCTGATGGACCTGGCCAACGTGTAGAGCTTCGGGGATGTAGTTCAGAAGGAACTAGAGAGTGTGCCCCACTGCCCCACTCCACTGCCAACTCTGAACCAAAGAGGTCAGGGTGGTGGCTGCACCACTCCTCTGGCCGGCCAGCAGCTGCAGTGAGAGCGTCTCAAGTTCCTCAGCTCCGCCCTCTCACACCTGAAGTCGCACCGAGGAGCATCCACACTTGACCTAGGGTAGCAGCCACCTGAGTTACCTGCCGCCAGCATCAAGGAGCATCCACACTTGACCTACGGTAGCAGCCGCCTGAGTTACCTGCCACCAGCACCTTCCAGAGCCCAGACAGAACATGTTGGCCACCAGCAGGCTAAGCCAGACAGGTGTAGCAGGAATCCTTTGGTACCCAGGGAGGGGCCTGACTCTGGGCGCCACCTGTGCTAGGGTTGGGATACAGCAAGTTCTAAATTTCCAAACACAAGGATGGCCTCCATTTTTGTCTTTAGTGTCCCCTATTACTCACTACACAGACTAGGAACTAGGACGTTCAGGAAAACCTGTCATGGTGGCTTCAACAAGGGAAGCTTCTTTGCACATAACCTGAATTCTGGGGACAGCTAACTAGCATCATGTTGTTCCAACAGCTGTTCCAAGACCAAGGAAGGTCTTGCTCTCTGTAATGGCTTTGCCTTTCTCCTGTTGCTTCTTTACCTCGTGGTCATAGGACAACTGCAGTATCTCCAGGAATCTGTGTTTAAGGAAGAAATGAGGGGCTTGGGGAGAATAAGAGTCAAGGCTGCTGGACCTGCCAATTTAAATCAGAAAGGAAAACCACTTTCAGAAGGCTGGACATATCCTCTGGCATTTCCATTTAGGTGTCCTAGGCTAACTATAATGGCGGCTCTTAGCTTCAAATAAAGTAAAGATGGCGGGAAAATAGAATGGCTAAGCTATGTCATAGTCTATCCCCCAGAACAGAACTATCTTCTGAAATACAATAGGGATCCGTATTGGCTGTCATCTTGACACGAGCTACAGTCGCCGGGAAAGAGAGAGCCTCTATTGAGGGTCACCTCCATCAGATGGGCCTGTGGGGCATTTCATTGATTAATGGTTAATATGGGCGGGCCCAGGCCTGTGGGCAGTGCCACCCCTGGACAAGTGGTCCTGGGTGAATAAGAAAACAGGCTGAGCAAGCCATGGCAATCAAGCCAGTAAGCAGCACCCGCCATGACCTCTACTGCAGTTCCTGCCCTGACTTCCCTAAATAATGGATTGTGGGGACTAAATATAAGGCAAATGAACCCTTTCCACCCCAAGTAGACGTCTCATGCAATAGGAAGTAAAGTGAAACAGGATCCGACAGCCAGGAGCAAGGAGAAACTGTGCATCTGTTCAGCTTTGTATCAAGTGAGCGCCAGACTGAGCCTCTCAGGAGCTGGGGGCTCTCTCCTTTGAACTAGGCTCTTCTGAGCATTCTGTAGCCCCTGCGGCCTTTCTAGAAGGTTAACTCAGGCTTATTCTTTTCCTTTTATTTATTTATTTTTTCTAGACAGGGTTCCTATGGGTAACAGTCCTAGCTGTCCTGGAACTTGCTCTGTAGACCAGGCCTGCCTCTGCCTCTCCAGTGCCAGGATTAAAGGCATGAGCCGCCACTGCCCTCAGGTTTACTAGTTCTGTAGAGAGTAGAAATGACAAAGTTTCTTGAACCCTGGGGCCAGGACAATGTGATTCTGTCACATTCTTCACCAGATCCAAGGGGTAGAAACAGACTACAGCTCCCAATGGTAGGAACACCAAAGAATTGAGGGCCATTGTTCACCAACATAAATGGCTTTGGTGGGCTAAGGAACGTATTTGTCTCTTACACAAGTATACACTTACACACAGGCCCTCGCCTTGCTCAGTCTGAGCCCCTAAGGCACTGTCCAGGTCCTCAGGGCCTAGGAGAGAGGTGATAATGTTAGAGACCCTCTAAATAATGGTGTTGTTGGTTGTTTTACTCTTAGCTCTTTTGCTCTTTGGTCTTTTGGGGGCCTACCACCCAGCTCCCAAATAAATCACATGGAGATATTTATTCTTTCTTATTAATGCCCCACCTTAGCTTGGCTTGTTTCTTGCCAGCTTTTCTTAAATTGAATTATCTTGACTACCTTTTGCACTGGGCTTTTTCCTTTTCTTACTTCTGTGTATCTTACTTTTTACTCTTATTCCATGGCTGGCTGGGCAGCTGCCCATGGTGCCCTCCTTTCCTTGTTCTCTCATTTTTCCTCCTTCCCCTCCTCCAGCTTTCCCCTTCTCTTTATTCTCTCTGCCTGCCAGCCCTGCCCATCCTTTCTCCTTCCTCGCTATTGGCCACTCAGCTCTTTATTAGGACCATCGGGTGTTTTAGGTAGGCAAAGAATCACAGCTTCACAGAGTTAAACAAACACAGCATACTGCCGGGTGGTGGTGGAGCACACCTTTAATCCCAGCACTTGGAAGGCAGAGGTGGGCGGATCTCTGTGAGTTCGAGGTCAGCCTGGTCTATGAAGCAAGTTCCAGGACAGTCAGAGCTGTTATACAGAGAGACCCTGTCTTGAAAATCCTAAATAGATAGATGATAGATAGATAGATAGATAGATAGATAGATAGATAGATAGATAGATAGATAGATGGATGGAT
>NW_004949101.1:17517721-17525790 GCF_000317375.1 Microtus ochrogaster | reverse complement strand
ATAGATAGATAGATAGATAGATAGATAGATAGATAGATAGATAGATAGATAGATAGATAGATAATAGATAGATAAAAGTATATAATTTGAGTTGGTTTATTTATTGTTCTTTTTTGAATTTCATTTTACTCTCTGAAGTATTCACAGTGTATTTAATCCTAGCCCCCTACTGCCTCCTCCACCTCTGTCTGACCTCCCCAATATCTGTTTCCCCTTAAGCCCTCTTTTTTTAAAACAATAATCCACTGTATCCAATTAGTGCTGTCCTTGTGTGCTTGACTTTGGGTTATCCATTGGTGTGAGAGGAATCTGCCAATGGCCACCCCTCAAAGAAAAGTGAGTTTTCCTCCTGTGTCAGCCAGCAACTACCAGTAGGTCCTTGGGCGGGGTGGGGCCCTTAAGAGCCCCTCCCTACTCCACCCTGAAAATTTTAACTGAACTGATCTTGTCAGATCCTGCACAGGGTCTGTGACAATCATGTCCTGTTTAGAGGGCAGCATTCCTCCCCATCCCCTGGCTTTGACATTCTTTCTTCCCCTTTTCCATCTTATTCCCTGAACCTTGGAGGGGGGGGCAGAATGGCCCAGATAGCCCATCTACAGCTGAGGGCTCATGGTCACTGTAAGATCTTGCAAATAGTTAAGAGTCTCTACATTAACTGCCTACTATGGTATACACAATGCATTTTTTAAAGACTGAGTCTCGCTATGTAGCTCTGGCTAGCCTTGACTTCACTAGATCAGTGTGGGGCAATATTGTACAGACCGCATATTTCTGCATTATATCAGGAGCCAGCCTCTCAAGTCACCATAGCAACAGAGATGCTTAAAGCATCTACAAATGGCTGGCTCAGGAGCTCAGGATATGCTGTTCCTTTCTTTGTAATTATGTAGACTGCCTAAGAAGAGGTGTCAATTCCAAGCTAGTGACGAGCTGGGGATGTGACTTTAGTCCTGCTACCCCAAAACAGAATGCTAATGAACTTCCCCCTTAGTTTACCTTGGGGGATAAAAGGTGTTTGGATAATAAATGCAGGTGATCTTCAGGATTTAAATGAACCCTGAGACTCCCTTCTTTTTTTTTTTTTTGGATTTTTGAGACAGGGTTTCTCCGTAGCTTTTTTTGGTTCCTGTCCTGGAACTAGCTCTTGTAGACCAGGCTGGCCTCGAACTCACAGAGATCCGCCTGCCTCTGCCTCCCGAGTGCTGGGATTAAAGGCGTGCGCTACCACCGCCCGACTCTGAGACTCCCTTCTGATATTGCTGTGTGAACAGTGTCTCAATTATTCCAGGGCCTCCACGCCGATCCAGAGAGGGAAAAATAGTTTGTTGGGACATTGGATCCCGACAGATCAAGTTGGCTTAAACTCACAGAGTTCTGCCTGCTTCTGCCTCCCAATGCTGGGACTAGAGACATGCCACCATGCTTAGCTACATTGCCTTTTAGAAGTGATAATAGAAAATAAGTTCAGTTACTGGGGGTTTGTTTGTTTGTTTGTTTTCTTTTCCTTTCTTTCTTTCCTTTTTTTTTTTTTTTTGAGTATGAGAGTGCATCCATATGACCATGGGGAGGACTGTGTGTAAAACATCCAGAAAAGGGTGTCAGAAAAGAGATCAAGTTACATGGGGCTGTGAGACACCAGACTGTGGTACCCGGAACCCAACTGGGTCCTCTGCAAGAGCAAGTGCTCTTAAGGACTCGACTGTCTTCCTCTTACACTGTTTTCAACAAAACAGCCTTTAGTTGGCCACTTCTTTTTCTAATCCCTAATATTATATGATTCATTGGTACGGATTATACTTGTGGTATATATGACATGCGTATATATGTGATATACTTACAAGCAACTTATATATTTGACAAATATTTGAGTAAGTTTTCAGTTGAGATACATCTGGAAATACATCTGGATGACAAACAAGACCGTAGGGAAGTTTGGGGATGTCTGTATTTGGCCCAGAAGACGATGAAGGAGGCTTTGAGAAAATGACTGTCAAGGGGAAAGGGAACTGAGGAAGAGTCACTCAGAAGAGTGAGACCGTCTTTTCAAAACTTTTATTCTTTCATTCCTACATTATGCAATACATCGTGATCAGAAACACCCTCACCTTTTATCCCCCTCCCCGGCCCCCTAAAAACTCTCCTGCAACCCCCTGGTGTCTTTAAAAAACAAACAAGGAAACCACTGAGTTCAATTAGGGTTGCCTGTATGTGCATGAGTGAGAGACTGCGTTTACCGAATCATGGACAACTTACTAATGGTGACAGCCCTGAGAAATACTGACTCCCTTCCCCAACAGGCATTAACTGCAAGCAGCTACTTAGCTAGGAGTGAGGCCTCGTGTGCTCCTCCATCCATCCTGGATATTGACAAGCTTGAGTGATGTTATGCAAGTTACCATAGCTGCGGGTTAATTCATGCATGCAACAGCCATGTCATGTCCAGAAAGCAGCTTTTCAAGGCACTTCTTCACGTTCAGTTTTTAAGTTCTTCCCACCTCCTCTTTCTGTGCTCTTCCCATGGTGGTTGGGAGTGAGACTGATGTCCTTTTCAAGGCTGAGCACTTGATGGTTTGTTGTTCTCAGTCCTTTGACTAGTGACAAATCTCTGCATTCACCTTTGCTCATGGCAAAAAGAAACAACAGTGGGTATACTCCTATTTACAAGGCAATGTGGAAACATGTCCATTCAGCAAAACAAGTCCCTTCCTAGTGTCTATACCTTCCCAGCTAAGGACTTTTGGACAAGATTTACAATACCAGACATGAATTCCCTTATGTAGAGTATGCCTGATATCCAACCAGATAGGGGTTGGTAACTCCCAAAACATTCATGCCATTGTTGCCCCAGTGAGCACCTTATGTGGCAGGCCAGTATTGTTGCCTGCAGTGTCCACTGTAGGCTGAGACCAATGATAACTTTTCCCTCCCAGTAGCTGTAGGCAGACTTTAGCCACTTTCCAGGTCAGACCCAGTTTGATTTCTCTGTCCTGTGATGAAAGTGTGTATGTTCTATGATACAGTTTCACCGTCCAGTTCTAGTGGACAACCAAGCACAAGTGCAGTAGCTTGGATTTTCTGGGTTTCTGAGCCCTCCTTGGCTAATAACTCACAGGGAGCTATCTTGGACCTAGCACTGGGCTTTGCTAAAGAACCCATGGGTATGAGAACAGCATAGTCCACCACACAAAGTATCTCTGTTCAAACTCCACTTTATAAAACAAATATATTTAAAAATCAGCTTACAAAGTAGTGGTTTCTATCAGGCTTCCCATACATCTTAGTGTGGTTAGCTGTCTCCTGACCCCTTCCTAACATCTCCATGCCCATACCCCTTTCCACATAGTTTTTCTGCCTTCATTATTTCTCCTCCAGACAATCTCCACCCCTGCACTTTAATCCCCTCTCTCCTCAGCCTTCCTTCTCCGATATTACATGTGTGCTGCAGGATAGGACTCTTTTTCCCCTCAAATTTTCCTCATTATACTTGAAGAAGGGAAATGGTCGTTCTGTTTTAAAATAAAGATTATCATTGTGTATCATGTGTGCATATGACTTCCATAGCACATGTGGAGGTCAGAGGAAAACTTTTGTTTCTTTCCTTTTGCCTTCATATAGATTCCAGGAAGAGCCTTTCCTAGGCAACCATCTCATGGACCCAAAGTGATCACTCTCCGAGAGACACCTGAGTGATATAAACCTCTTTGGTTTCAGAATAATATTCAAATACCTTTGCAAAAACTGACACACCATATTATATAGGCAACATGTTCCTTGCCTATCGGTTCATATCACCTTTGTCAAATATCTCAGTCAATCCACACATGGTGCTGAAACCCCACTGGTCTTCACTCCCATTTGGTGCCAATTCCTAATCGTTTGCTTTTGGGGGAAGACAATGGAGACACAGCCTGACTCACTCAGCAGGCTGGCCTGGAATTCTATTCATAAACCAAACATATTTCAAACTCAGGGATCTGCCTGCCTGTCTCCCACGTGTTGGGATTAAAGTCAGGTGCCACACAGCTGGATAATTCCTAAATTACCGTTTGCCATCCCTGTCAATCTCTCAGAGTCAGTGTTCTGCAGCTGGGTTGCGTTTTTAACCATCCCCATCCTTCAATGATGCTGAAGGAGCTTGAAGGAGCTCAGCTCAGCTCCACCCCCTCCTCATGTCCCCATCCCACTCCCTGTGTATTCACTGCAGTTCTCTAGGAATGACCAGTCTGGACCCACCCGAGAGAAGGTGGGGCCATGCCTACTAGATCATTTTATAACTTCTGTAAGGAGAATCTTAAAACTGAAAGATCTAAGGCTAAATGTAGGTATGTTTACAAAGAGATAAAAGTCACCTCTTATCCTGGCTCTGTCCCTCCCCCAAACACCTTGTACAAACCAGTGCTTTGAAGTTTATTATATTACATTTAAATTAAAGATAGTTACACATAATATTGCTTCAAGGAACATTTAGTACACCCTGTATTTTATTCTGGGACCTGGAGATACAACTGAGATCAAAAGAGACAAAACCACCAGGACTTCTTATAATAAACTGTGATAAGGCAATAAGATAGTTATATTAGGTGGCAAAATAGATACAGTAAATATACAACTTTAAATAAGCAGCTGAGAGATGCCTCACTGAGCTGCTATTTGAGCCTTGGGATTGTGTGATCCCTAGGATGAGATCGCAAATACAGTGAGCTAGCTGAGTGCTTGGTGTATGAGAGTCCATAAGTTCATAGTAACATTCTTACAAAGAATGTCTGAAATCATGAGGAGTTGGCTAGGTTTCTGCATCCTCTGCCGCCGATCTGCTGGCCTTTTAAGGTGAAGGAGCACTTGATGAGTGCTATCTGTCTCTTGTTAGAGCTCCTCACTGACTCTTCCCAGAGCCTGAGCCCTTAGATCTCTATCTGCTTATCCCAGCTGAAGCGCCACTTTCCAACTCTTCACTGTCTCTTACACTCACATCCTGAGCGATCCCAACAAAGGATGCCTGTGACATCAGGTTGTAGTCCAACCCTTGCTAAATTGCTGTTGTCTTTTACTAGCCTTGTCTCTGGTTCTCATTTTTTCATCACAAAGTTAAAAAGCCATACTAAACCAAGTTTCAGGCTCTACTCCGGGTTGGTTCTCACACAGAACCCAATACTATCAGCTGGTGCCCCTAGTCCAAAATCTCCTCAAAAGCCTGGCCCATAGTCTCTAGCACAAACAGCAGTAGGTAAGAAATTAGGGTAAACCTGAACTCCCAAACTATGCAGCACTTTGGGCCTATTTCTCCTAAGTATATTTATATTATGTTTATTGAGTATATCTTATGTTTATTTTAGATAATGTGAATACCTCTGTAAATATGCCACATATGTTTATAAAAATATAAAATGCAAATTAAGAGAATTAAAAATATGGCTCAACTCAACAGAATTTGATCTGTTAGAAGATCACATAGAAGAGGCTTCCTTGGTTTCTCAAGATAATTGTCCACATTTCTGAGGATTCCCACGCTTTTGGGGTGTGGACTTTTCATTTTACTGTAATAAGGCCAGCCCTTCCTAAAAATAATGACCTTTACAAGGTTTCCTTTTTAACTTTCTTACTGACTTTTAAAGTTCACCTCTCTTTCCCTGCTGCCCCCACCCATTTGCATTAAAGAGATGTTGATACTACCCTTGTTTATAAAATATCGTTAACTTTTCTTGGTTACCTATTAGGAGCAAGTTATCGGTGAGACTTCTGATTATTACATACAATCTGTTATTAATAACCCTGTGGAATGCAGACTGGGCTACCTAAGACCCTCCCCGCCTTTAAGAGCTGGGAATCAAATCCAGAGACGAATGCTTACTAGGCAACCCCTCTGTTGCTAGGGTAACCTCCCCCTCCCCATCATAGTCCTTCTCAGTTTAGTTGTTTTAGGATCGGCTATATGCGCTTTTAATCAAAGGAAATTCAAAACCAAAGGGTGTAATAATATAAAGCCCAGTTCCACCTTCTTACCTCTGTCACCTTTCCCCTCTCCAGAAATCAGCGAGGTAAATAATTTGCTCCTAAGAGACATTCTGACTGCTAAGGCGCATATGTAATATATACTTCACCTCAAGTGAGCCATAATACATTTTTTTCCACTTAATATTATACAGCGTCTCTGATCTTAATGTCTGAAACATGAAGGGCTCAAAACTAAAGCTTGGTAAGTATTCCTATGCCAACAGTAGGGAATTCATTGTGGTGAAACTTCACCTCATGCACAAATGATTAAAAATACTGTATAAAACTGCCTTCAGTCTCTGAGTGCTAAATATATATGGACTATAAATGACTTTGTGTTTAAACTTAGGTCCTGCTCCCAAGATGGCTCTTTATATGTGTACAAATATTCCAGAGTCCAAATATTTCAAAATCCGAACGAAGAATTTTGATACAGCAATCCAATCTATATAAAAACCATTTTCAGTAATCACAAGCTTTGAACACACCACCCTACTCTGTCAGGCAACTACACAACATTCCCTTGGAGAAATACAGAAAGTGCAGTTAGTTAGTAGATTGTTCCCAGTCACGAGCAACCAAACACTCTTTGTGGCTGTGTGCTCTCATGTCTGTGTGAGCCTATATGTGGAAAAATAATAAACTATTTAAGAGCTCACGCCGATGAGCAGTCAGTGTGGCTTATGGACTTACTACTCAGCCAAGTAAGATCGCTACATCGCTATTAACATGGTGCTTTCCCCTGCATCCCTGTCTTCATCCTGGATGAAGAATGGAGGGTGAGAACGTTACTCAGAAAACGGGATGCTTTTGTGTGTCCCCACCAACCAAGAAGCTTGGGGAGTTGTGTTACCAGACACAACTTAAGTTCCCTGTGTCTTGGTTTACTCATTTGCATTTTCTTTCTATTTCTTATGCTGAGCCGATTTTCGGAAATAGGAAATGCTGTGTTGTGTGAATTGTCAGGCTATAATGTCAAACAGAACATGAAATCTCTGTTAGAAGCTGAAAGTAACTTTATCCAGATTCAGAGTAATAAGACCTCCATTGTGTGTTCTTCTGAGAAGAATACCTTAAGCTAGAGGGATGTGAGCAGTCTCCCTCATGCAAAGTAGAAGTGATGTTTAAGAAAAACCACTGCCACTCTGTAAATCATCCTGTGCTAAGGACTGTTAATCCGAGAGCTGTGGGGACAGAAACCAAGTGTAGATGAGCCGGGGAAAGATGGGTCTATGTTGTCTGCTTAGCCAGTTTTAGTACCAAACTGTCTTAAGAAGTTATTGTTAACATCTCCCTCCTCCCCTTCCTCCTTCTTAGGAACATAGCTCTTGTTCCATGGGAAAAGTGTAAAGAGTAAATGGGACTGGAATATTATTTTTGTTTGAAAACCGCTGTTTATTTCCGTAAATTTGTCTGCCTTTCTTGTAGTTTGCATTGTATTTTCCAACCCTTAAGGATTCAAAAGACGTCCATTAACTTTTTCAAAGACAAGTGGCAAGCCAAATAGTTGAGGGTTTTTGTTTTGTTTTAGTTTTCAAATAATTTATTTTAATTTAATTTATTTTGTTTGAGACGGGGTCTCGTGTATCCCAGGCTGGTCTCCAACTTGCTCTGTAGCTAGCCAAAGATGACCTTGGACTCCTGATCTCTCAGCCTCTGCCTTCTGAGTCTTGGGTCCTAACCACACGTGGGTACCTCTGTAGAGAACAGGAACCGTCAGGCATTGGGGTGTGTGCAGATTACACTGATGCTGCTGTGCCCCTGTGGCTCACAGTGGTTGTAAGTCAGCCTCCACTCCCCCTGCCCCCTGTATTATATTATCAGAAGTGTTCCTTCTGAGGGGAGTTTTTCAAGTTCTGAGCCACAGCCCTTGAGGGCACTTGTTCCCTCCCAGTGCCCTGCTTAGCCTTGCCTTTCAGGGACATTGCTTTTCCTTGTCTGCCCTGGGGAGGTGGCTCAGGAGAAGAGCACCTATGCAGTGCGGATAAGGCCCTAGGTTTAGCCCCTCCTACAGCAGGGAGAAGGAGGGAAATAGAATACGGTTGTTTAACATCTCAAAGTTGATTTTAAAAGCA
>NW_004949101.1:17513401-17514506 GCF_000317375.1 Microtus ochrogaster | reverse complement strand
GGAGAAGGGTTGGAGGAGGGGGGGAAGGGTGGGAGGAGGGGGAGGGAAATGGGAGGCTGGGAGGAGGTGGAAACTTGTTTTTTTCCTTTTCTCAATAAAAATTAAAAATTAAAAAAAAAAAAAGCAAGTAATGTCTTTGTTTGAATTCTTTTCCTCTTCTATGGTTCCTATGGCAACTCTTTTCCCCTGGCTGTGGTGGCAGGCACTAACCTTTTCCTTTTCACGTTGATTCTTTCAGACTTCCCTTTGAGTCGTGTTGTTAGATATTTCATTTATTCATTTTATACTCTGCATTTCGCTCTAGCTTACTACTTAGCCTTCAGGCCTTAAGCGTGCCAGCATCTTCTATCATCATTTCCTTTCCGTGTTCAATAAATGATATCCAGCCGTCCCAGTCCACTCCAGCTGTCAGTCACAGCAGCTGTAACCATGGTATGCCGTGGTGTGCTTAGCACAGCATGCATGTGTGCATGTGTGTGGCAGGGGGCATGGACAGACAGCAACAGACAGAGAAGGGTATCAGAAACAAGAAGAGGGTATGTCCGATCCCTTTGTGTTAATTTTTTTCTTGATTGTGTTGTTTGATTTTGTTGTGGTGGTTGGTTGACTGGTTTTATTGTTTTTTGTTTGATACAGGGTCTTTCTATGTAGTTCTGACTGTTCTGGGACTCTAAACCAGAATGGCTTCTAAGAGAGATTCTCCTGCTTCTCGCTCCTGAGTGCTTCTATCACTTTAATGAAGCTGTAATTAAATGTCTCTAAAAGGCAAATAGTGTAAAAGATAAAATATATATTAATTGTAACTCTTAAGTAAGTGACTTCAATCTGTTGTGATTTTCAGCATTATAAGAACTCTACAAAAGAAGAGCTGAAAGAGCTAAACCGTGAACTCCAGGAGAAGGAGAAATTAGTTAGCCATTTGCAAGCCCAGCAAAAAATAAAACTGTTCAAAGTAGCCTCAGCTTTAAAGTATTTTGTGAATATGGTAGTTATAGAAACTTATACAGAAAAAAAATGGGATTTAAATAGAACCCTGCGAGCTAGGTAACACTCTAGACAAGCCACGTTCTTGTGGGGAAGACAGAGAGGAACCCTGGGAGCTAGG
>NW_004949101.1:17511997-17513222 GCF_000317375.1 Microtus ochrogaster | reverse complement strand
GTTCTTGTGGGGAAGACAGAGAGGAACCCTGGGAGCTAGGTAACACTCTAGACAAGCCGCGTTCTTGTGGGAAGAGTTGGGAAAGACAGAGAAGAATGCATTAGAGACCGGCCTGCAGCAGTGACAGCTGGACATGGCTTTCTGGGGAGGTGGTGTGCCCTTGAAAACACAAGCAGATAACCATACAAGATACAATAGACTTGTATTTCTATTTGTAGAGCATTTTGAATAATGTTCATGGCTTGAACTGCTAATTTACAGGAGTGAGGTTCCAGGACCATTTTTGAGCATGAGTCTGATACTGAAGGAGCTAATAGAAATTTAACTTCACTTGTATGTTTAATTTTCTAATCTTTTCAGAATTAAAAAATTTCTTCTCCCATATTTATAACATTTTTAGTATCTGTGAAGATTTTTTTAATTAAAGTTACATATGAGTTGATTGGAGTTTGATAGTAGGCTTTTTCTCTTGTCTGGAAGTTACTGCTGGGCCTCTTGTTCTTCTGACATGCTCACCCTTGGCCCTCAGAGCTGAGGTTTAGAGAAGCACTGTCCGTCGGTGCTGTGTGCCCATCTTTGGAGGTTAGGCTGAAAGACTTGTCTCTGAGCTACTCTGGAGTGTACCTTGTCTAGTTTCTCTGGCGTGTGTCTTCAGTGGAGTTCCATGCAGCAGATGGTCCGAGAGAAAGACACCCGCTTTGAAACCCAGGTCCGCCTCCATGAAGATGAGCCGCTTCCGTTAGTAACCCAGGCAGATGTGGAGACAAAGATGCAGCAGGTGTGTTGCTCACACTCCGTGGAATGACTCTCGTTTTGGGTAACATTTAATCCAGACCTCACAGCCACTTTCCAAGCCCTGCCCTTCCCTGCTGCGCTCCACACATCCCCCATGTAGTCCTTAGCTTCTTATTGGCATCCTGTCTTTCATTGCACATCATTTTCTGTCTTGTCCATACTTTCCCTTTCTCCTTATCTCATCAGGTCGGAACTTCTTGGGGACTTATGCGGGAGTCAGCAATGGGCTGGTTTCCTTTTCATTTGCGGATTTACTGCAACCATTCATGCTCTAACCCTGATCCAAAACTTCAAATATTTATTTATTAATGTATACAATATTCTGTCTGTGTGCATGTCTGCAGGCCAGAAGAGGGCACCAGACCTCTTTACAGATGGTTGTGAGCCACCATGTGGTTGCCGGGAATTGAACTCAGGACCTCTGGAAGAG